>NC_092334.1:475362857-475673214 GCF_046630445.1 Rutidosis leptorrhynchoides | reverse complement strand
TGTGTATTGAAATATGAAATCTTGTGGTCTATTATTATGATTTGATATATATAGGTTAAACCTATAACTCACCAACATTTTTGTTGACGTTTTAAGCATGTTTATTCTCAGGTGATTATTAAGAGCTTCCGCTGTCGCATACTTAAATAAGGACGAGATTTGGAGTCCATACTTGTATGATATTGTGTAAAAACTGCATTCAAGAAACTTATTTTGTTGTAACATATTTGTATTGTAAACCATTATGTAATGGTCGTGTGTAAACAGGATATTTTAGATTATCATTATTTGATAATCTACGTAAAGCTTTTTAAAACCTTTATCTATGAAATAAAGGTTATGGTTTGTTTTAAAAATGAATGCAGTCTTTGAAAAACGTCTCATATAGAGGTCAAAACCTCGCAACGAAATCAATTAATATGGAACGTTTTTAATCAATAAGAACGGGACATTTCAATACCAATAGTAAATACTTTTAGAAGCTGTGTTTAATACGGGTAAAAATATCGTATGAATGCGAGTAGAATTCTTGAGGAAATTGAACGAAAATATGAGTATAGCTATCCTTTATATGTATTGGTATATTATAAAGTGTATTCAATATTTGTAAGGATGTTTTTTCACTCGTAATACATTATATGTAAATACATTTTAACATAAGTTAATTACGTCGTTTAAATAGTAATATATATATTGTTTGAAAACTCTTTAAATTAGTAGTATGAAAATATATATATATATATATATATAATACTTTGTTAATATACTTAATGAGATATTTAATTATCATATTTTCAAGTTATATATATATAAATCCATATATATACACAATAATTAAATAATTAAACAATTAAATCAAGTTATGACGTTCGTGAATCGTCGGAATAAAAGGGTGACCAAAAGCTTGTGTAAAACTCTTTCTGGAGGTTCAAGATTTATTAAAATTCATTGCTTATTAAGTCGAAATTATATAAAGATTAAGTTTAAATTTGGTCAGAAATTTTCGGGTCGTCACAATGTGAGTGCGAGCGCGCCTACCTCAATGCAAAAGGCAAGTCGAATGGCTCACAAACTTATAAATCAGATCGAGGGGAGGATTAAAGAGCAGGAGGCCGAAGAGGCTAAAATGAAACAAGTCAAGAGAAAGTGGGAAGAAAACAGTGACAATGGTAACCAACACAACAACAGTAACTATCGCTTCAACAGTCAACCCAACAATCACAACTACAATCGCACTATTTTTTTACAAAAACAAACGCAAAAACAACCATCTCAACAACAACAACAACTACAATAACCGTTCCAACAACAATAACAACCACAACAACAACAATCCCAGCAATAACAACAAGGGGCAGAAACCGTGCCAGAGGTGTGAAGGATACCATCCGAATGGGTACTGTACGGCATCATGTACTAAGTGTAACAAAAAGGGCCATAGTGCGACGAAGTGCGAAATCTACGGATCAATGGCTAAAGGAACAAATAATGTCGGAGCAAATTATGCCGACATTACTTGTTTCGGATGCGGGAAGAAGGGCCATTACAAAAATATGTGTCCAAACCAAGGGAGTACTAGTGGTCAAGGATGAGGAAGAGTCTTCAACATTAATGCGATAGAAGCGCAAGAAGACCCGGAGCTTGTTATGGGTACGTTTCTTATTGACGATAAACCTGCTTATGTTTTATTTGATTCGGGTGCGGATAGAAGCTATATGAGTAGAGATTTTTGTGCCAAATTAAGTTGTCCATTAACGCCTTTGGATAATAATTTTTTACTCGAATTAGCAAACGGTAAGTTTATTACAGCGTATAAAATATGTCAAAACCGAGAAATTAAACTGGTTGGCGAAACATTTAAGATTAATTTGATACCAGTAGAGTTAAGGAGTTTTGATGTGATAATTGGCATGGACTGGTTGAAAAGGGAGAGAGCAGAGGTTGTATGTTATAAAAATGTGATTCGCATTGTACGCGAAAAAGGAAAACCTTTAATGGTGTACGGAGAAAAGAGCAACGCGAAGTTAAATCTTGTTAGTAGTTTGAAGGAGCAAAAACTAATAAGAAAAGGTTGCTATGTCATTCTAGCACACATCGAGGAAGTCAAACCCGAAGAAAAGAACATCAGTGATGTTCTCGTCGTAAAAGAATTTCCCGATGTATTTCCGAAAGAATTACCGGGACTACCTCCACACCGATCCGTTGAATTTCAAATAGACCTTGTACCAGGAGCTGCACCAATAGCTCGTGCTCCTTACAGACTCACACCCAGCGAAATGAAGGAATTACAAAGTCAATTACAAAAACTTTTGGAACGTGGTTTCATTCGACCAAGCACATCACCATGGGGAGCTCCTATTTTGTTTGTCAAGAAGAAAGATGGTACTTTTAGATTGTGTATCGACTACCGAGAGTTGAACAAAGTTACCATCAAGAACCGTTATCCACTACCGAGAATCAATGACTTATTTGATCAACTGCAAGGTTCGTCAGTTTATTCGAAAATTGATTTACGTTCTGGGTATCATCAAATGCGGGTGAAGGAGGAGGATATCCCAAAGACTGCTTTTAGGACGCGTTAAGGTCATTATGAGTTTATGGTTATGCCGTTTGGATTAACTAACGCACCAGCTGTGTTCATGGACCTCATGAACCGAGTGTGTGGACCATATCTTGACAAGTTTGTCATTGTTTTCATTGATGACATACTTATTTACTCAAAGAATGATCAAGAGCACGGAGAACATTTTAGAAAAGTGCTAGAATTACTGAGGAAAGAAAAACTGTACGCTAAGCTTTCAAAGTGTGCATTTTGGTTGAAAGAAGTTCAATTCCTCGGTCACATAGTGAGCAAAGAAGTTATTCAGGTTTATGCGGCAAAGATTGAAACCGTTGAGAAATGAGAAACACCGAAAACTCCGACGCAGATACGTCAATTTTTAGGATTGGCTGGTTACTACAGAAGATTCATCCAAGATTTTTCCAAAATAGCAAAACCCTTGACTGCTTTAACGCATAAAGGGAAGAAATTTGAATGGAAGGATGAACAATAAAAAGCGTTTCAATTGTTGAAGAAAAAGTTAACTACAACACCTATATTGTCATTACCTGAAGGGAATGATGATTTTGTGATTTATTGTGACGCTTCAAAGCAAGGTCTCGGTTGTGTTTTAATGCAACGAAAGAAGGTAATTGCTTATGCATCCAGACAATTGAAGATTCATGAGCAGAATTATACGACTCATGATTTGGAATTGGGCGCTGTTGTTTTTACATTAAAGATATGGAGGCACTATCTATATGGGGTCAAATGTACCATATATACCGATCACAAAAGTCTCCAACATATATTTGATCAAAAACAACTGAACATGAGGCAACGTAGGTGGATTGAGCTGTTAAATGATTACGATTTTGAGATTCGTTACCACCCGGGGAAGGCAAATGTGGTAGCCGACGCCTTAAGTAGAAAGGACAAAGAACCTATTCGAGTAAAAGCTATGAATATAATTATTCATGCTAACCTTACCACTCGAATAAAAGAGGCACATCAAGGAGTTGTGAAAGAACGGAATTTGAAGAATGAAATACCCAAAGGATCGGAGAAACATCTTAATATTCGGGAAGACGGAACCCGGTATAGGCTGAAAGAATTTGGGTACCAAAGTTTGAAGATATGAGAGAAATGGTACTTAGGGAAGCACATAAAACCCAATATTCAATACATCCCGGAGCGGGAAAGATGTACCAAGATCTCAAGAAACATTTTTGGAGGCCGGGTATGAACGCCGATATTGCTAAATACGTAGGAGAATGTTTGACGTGTTCTAAGGTTAAAGCTGAACATCAGAAACCATCAGGTCTACTTCAATAACCTGAAATCCCGGAATGGAAATGGGAAAACATTACCATGGATTTCATTACTAAATTGCCAAGGACTGCAAGTGGTTATGATACTATTTGGGTAATAGTCGATCGTCTCACCAAATCAGCACATGGAATACCAAATTAGCATGACTATACTTGAAGGAAGTCGTCTCCAGACACAAAATATCAATCTCTATTATCTCTGATAGGGACGGTAGATTTGTTTCAAGGTTTTGGCAAACGTTACAACAAGCATTGGGAACTCGTCTAGATATGAGTACTGCCTATCATCCACAAACCGATGGGCAGAGTGAAAGGACAATACACACTCTTGAAGACATGCTACGAGCATATGTTATTGATTTTGGAAACAGCTGAGATCGACATCTACCGTTAGCAGAATTTTCCTACAACAACAGTTACCACTCGAGTATTGAGATGGCACCGTTTGAGGAACTTTATGGCAGAAAGTGCAGGTCTCTGATTTTTTGGAATGAAGTGGGGGATAGACAAATTACGGGTCCAGAAATAATCCAAGAAACTACCGAGAAAATCATTCAAATTCAACAACAGTTGAAAACTGCCGAAAGTCGACAAAAGAGCTACGCGGACAGTAAAAGAAAAGATATAGAATTTGAAATTGATGACAAGGTCATGCTTAAGGTATCACCTTGGAAAGGTGTTGTTCGATTTGGTAAACGGGGGAAACTGAATCCAAGGTACATTGGACCATTCAAGATTATAGATCGTGTCGGACCAGTAGCTTACCGACTTGAGTTACCTCAACAACTCGCCGGCGTACATGATACTTTTCATGTATCGAATCTGAAGAAATGTTTAGCCAAAGAAGATCTCACTATTCTTTTAGACGAAATCCAAATCAATGAAAAACTTTAATTCATTGAAGAACCCGTCGAAATAATGGATCGTGAGGTTAAAGGACTTAAGCAAAATAAGATACCAATCGTTAAGGTTCGATGGAATGTTAGTAGGAGAACCGGGTTCACCTGGGAGCGTAAAGATTAGATGAAGAAGAAATACCCACACTTATTTCCAGAAGATACGCCAACATCTCCTACTACCTGAAATTTCGGGACGAAATTTATTTAACGGGTAGGTACTGTAGTGACCCGAACTTTTCCATGATTATATATTATATGAGATTAATATTTATATAAATAAATGTTTCCAACATGTTAAGCAATCAAACTTGTTAAGACTTGATTAATTGAAATGAGTTTATGTAGACAATTGACCACTAAGTTTGCCTGATGATTCACGAACGTCATAACTTGTGATAATTATATAATCGTTTTATTTATTTTTTTTATTTTTTATGATGTAAGTTTTTATTTTATATATCTATATAAGAAGAAATACAATTAAATCAAAGATGTACAAGTAAAACACTATTTGTTACAGTAAAACACTATTTGCTACAGTAAATTTTCGCTTTGCTACAGCAAAATACTATTTGCTACAGTAAAAAAATATTTACTACAGTAAATACTATTTACTACAGTAAATACTATTTACTACAGTAAACACTATTTACTCATATTCAATCCGTATTCATACTCGTACAATACTCAGCTTCTATATGTATATACTATTGGTATATACACTTCAATGATCAGCTCTTAGCAGCCTTAAATGATTAACCAACATGTGGGAACCATTACTTGTCTTCAAGTATGAATTATTACACAAAATAACAAAATGAGGAGCCTTTGTTTCCATGATAAAATCATGCCACCACCACCTTCATTTACTACATCATTTCCATTCTATAATTTCACATACAAATCCTCTCTAATTACCTACTCCAAGAACGCTTGAAAGATCATGAACATCCAAATTATCTCAGTAATTTTTTTCTTTCTAATTCAAGGTAATACTCATATTCAAACTTTTATTTAATTTCTATAACTATAACAATCTTAATTCAAGTAGTAATCTTACTTGAATTTGTTTTCGTGTTATGATTCTACTTCAAGAACTTCCAAGCCATCAAAGATCCTTTGAAGCTCAAGTTAATTTCTCATCATTTCCAGTAGGTTTACCTACTATACTTGAGGTAGTGATGATGTTCATAATATCATTCAATTCATAAATATAACTATCTTATTCGAAGATTTAAACTTGTAATCACTAGAACATAGTTTAGTTAATTCTAAACTTGTTCGCAAACCAAGTTAATCCTTCTAAATTAACTTTTAAAATCAACTAAACACATATTCTATATCTATATGATATGCTAACTTAATGATTTAAAACCTGGAAACACGAAGAATGCCGTAAAACCGAACATACGCCGTCGTAGTGAAACCAGGGGCTGTTTTGGGTTAGATAATTAAAAACTATGATAAACTTTGATTTAAAAGTTGTTCTTCTGGGAAAATTATTTTTATTATGAACATGAAACTATATCCAAAAATCATGGTTAAACTCAAAGTGGAAGTACGTTTTTCAAAATGGTCATCAAGATGTCGTTCTTTCGACAGAAATAACTACCTCTTACAAAACCGACTTGTAACCTGTATTTCCGACTATAAACTTATACTTTTTCTGTTTAATTTCATAAATTTCAGTTCATTATGAAACCATAGCAACTTGATTCACTCAAAACGGATTTAAAACGGATAAGTTATGGGTAAAACAAAATTGGATATTTTTGCTTATTTTAGCTACGTGAAACTTTGTAACAAACCTATACTAACCATAACTTAACTAACTTATATTGTATTATACATGTATTCTAACATATATTATGTAATCTTGATAGACCATAGACACTTATACAATGTTTTGACATATCATATCGACGTCATCTATATATATTATTTGGAACAACCATAGACACTCTATATGCGGTAATGTTTGAGTTAGCTATACAGGGTTGGGGTTGATTCCAAAATTATATATATACCTTGAGTTGTGATTGAGTATGAGACTTGTATACACCGGGTTGTGGATTGATTCGAGATAATATATATCGATTTATTTCTGTACTATTAACTGTGAACTACTAATTGTGAACTACTAACGTTGGAATGCTAATTTAACAACTTAAAATGTCAACACGTAATAAAAATGTTGTGAATATATTCGATCATATTTTGATATATATATATATATATATATATATATATATATATATATATATATATATATATATATATATATATATATATATATATATATATATATATATATATATATATATATATATAATTGTTATAGGTTCGTGAATCAACCCGTGGCCAAGTTTAAATCTCGACGAATTGAAAATCTGTGAAAGTGAGTTATAGTCCCATTTTTACTATCTAATATTTTTAGGATGAGAATACATGCAGCTTTTTAAATGTTTTACAAAATAGACACAAGTACTCGAAACAACCTTCTATGGTTGGATTATTAATCCGAATATCACCCCTTTTAGCTTGGTAACCTAAGAATTAGGCAGACGAGAGGTTCTGTTCCTAATTGACGCGAATCCTAAGGATAGATCTATTGGGCCTAACAACCCCCATTCAGGTTATGGATGGCTTTAGTACTTCAAGATTATTATTATACAGACGAGAGGTTCTGCTTATAAATATGAAAATCTTGTGGTCTATTATTACAATTTGATATATATATATATATATATATATATATATATATATATATATATATATATATATATATATATATATATATATATATATATAGGCTAAACCTATAACTCACCAACATTTTTGTTGATATTTTAAGCATGTTTATTCTCAGGTGATTATTAAGAGCTTCCGCTGTTGCATGCTAGTTAAAGACAAGATTTGGAGTCAGCATGCTTGTATAATATTGTTTAAAAACTGCATTCGGAAAATAAATTGTTGTATAATATTATTGTAATCCATTATGTAACGGACGTGTGAAAAAGTGTATTTTAGATTATCATCACTTGATAATCTTTGTTATGTCTAATAAACCTTTATCGATAAAATAAAGGTTATGGTTTGTTTTAAAAACGAATGCAGTCTTTGAAAAATGTCTCATATAGAGGTCAAAACCTCGCAATGAAACCAATTAATATGAAACGTTTATAATTGATATGAACGGGACATTTTAGGGTCACTACACATATAGCAATTCACGGCCCAACAACACAAAATGGTTTGCGGCCCAAATAGAAAATAGAAGTATAGTGGCCCAACAAGAATCCTAGAACAATTCGATTACTTTTTCTTTAATATGTTTTCTTAAAACGTAAGCATCATTAGTTAATCTTCGTCTCCTCTTATCATCATCAACATTATTCTCGTGATAATACTCATATCGAATCACCATCATCTTTAATTAACATCACTGCCAACTTCCATGATCATCATCTTCTATGATCATCATTATCTTCTTTGTTAGAAATTGAAACAGAAACAGAAAAATAGTTGTGTAGCAGCGGTGAGTGGTGGTGATCTAAGGTGGTGTTGCAGATTTCAATGGTTGTATGGGTTGCATAGTGTTCGACGGCAGAATGCGAAAACACAAAAAAAAATATAGCGATGGCGGTTTTTGAGGTGGTTTGGTATTTGACCTTAATCATAACAGAAAGAGAGAAAAGGAGATAATGCATCAGCAAAACAGTGGCACCACAAGGGTGTTTGGGTCTCGGTTGCGGCTGTAGAAAGAAGGAGAAAGAAAATGTAACCAGGGTGATGTCTTCGGTTCAAAACAGAAAAAGTGCAGCAGGTTTACAATGGATTCAATGTTTTTGATTGTTTGATGAAAGTGGGTTTGGTGATGGTTTAGTGTCGAGCAACAACCCACACATCATAATGGAAACACAGAGGTAGGAAGTGGTAGTAACCGAAAGGGTGGTTGGTTATGTTTGATAATGGTTGTGTTTTAGTAACTGTTCCAACAAAGTGGTGAGGGAGATGGTTGTAGGTGGAAGGTGGGTGGTGATTGTTCTCGTTCGAGCATCAATAGAAAACGGATAGCCTCATGTGGGGTTTGATGGTGTTGTTTGGGTGGTGATCTCGTGGTTGTTATAGACGAGATGATTTTAGGTTTGGTTCGTCCAACACAAACAAAAGAAGGCGTTTTATATGTATATGTATATTCTATATTTATCTATGTGTTCATGTATATATATATATATATATATATATATATATATATATATATATATATATAATGGATGGATGGTTGATATGGGTGTTATGTTTGTTTACAGGATCAAGAAAAGAAAAAAAATGGTGGGTTGATGATTGATTTGTTTGTGAGGTTGACAGAAAAGAGAAAGTTAGATAACGTGTTCCATTTCTATAGTCATGTGTATGTAATGTATATATATATTACTCTGTGTTATAATTGTGAGGAATTAAGTCAAAGAGAACTAGTAATCTAATAGTAATTTAATTCATTCAGTTATCATATATCAAATTAGGCACAGTAGTCAAATAGTAAACTCAATATAAATCACTGATGATGAAATGAATTTAGACAAGTGGGTATTGAATTGATGTTTACAATCACAGAAAGCAGATAATATTATAATATAAATTAATAATAAGAACGTGTAAATTGAATATAGCAGACTCCATTTTGAAATCTTGTGCCAGCAGTTTTTCACGGAATATTATTTCGTGCTCCGTTGTTACTCCGTTCGTACTCCGTTGGTGAGTTATAGGTTTAACCTCAATAATAAATTGTAGTAATAGACCACAAGATTTCATTTTTATAACAACATACAGGGACACTCATCTGTATAAAAACCATTCATATGATGAACACCTGGTAACCGACATTAACAAAATGCATGTAGTATATCCCCAAACATACATGAACACTCATCTGTATAAATGTACAGGAACACTCATCTGTACAAATAATAATCGAAGTACTAAAGCATCCATAACCTGGATGGGTTTGTTAGGCCCAATAGATCTATCTTCAGGATTCGCGTCAATTAGTGGCTAGTTCACTAAATTTTAGATTACCAAGCAAAAAGGGGTGATATCTGGTATAATAATTCAATCATAGAATGTAATTTCAAGTACTTGTGTCTATTTTCTAAATCATTTATAAAACTGCATGTATTCTCATCCCAAAATATTAGCTAGTAAAAATGGGACTATAACTCACTTGAATAGATTTTCAAATCGTTGAAAATCGGACTATATATATATATATATATATATATATATATATATATATATATATATATATATATATATATATATATATATATATATATATATATATATATATATATATCAAAGTATGATAGAAATACTTTCACATCATATTTCTATTTACGTGTTGATGATTTAATTGTCAAGTTAGTAGTCCGTCGTTAGTAGTCCAAATATAGTTCAATAATTCCATATATCACCCTGGAATTTAATCAAAATGTATTGTATATGTATTTCCCAAGACTCAATCACAACCCATTGTAAAACTATTGCCTTTGAAGTAATCTCGACGTATTGTGTACATGTGTCTTACGATTTATCCGACGTATTGTATAACTATTGTCTTAATTAATCAAGGTTATATTATATTGTCTCGGGATTAAACAAGACTAGTATAGTACAAGGAAATAGTCAAGACATGTATAAATACATGTATAAATACATGTATAATAAAGAAAACATTAGCTAGGATTTGGTTAGTATAGATTTTAATAAACTAATCCCGTAGTCATTTTAACCATTTATAACCAATATTGTTTTTCCCATATTTTCTTCGTTACAAATCGGTTTTGAGTGAATCAAATTGCTATGGTTTTGTAATGAACTCTATTTTCAAAAAATAAACTGAAAAAGTAGTGGTTTATAGTTGGAGTTACAGGTTACAAGTCCTTTTTGAAAGAGGTAGTCATATCGGTCGAAAAGTACGACACCTTGATGACCATTTTGAAAAATATACTTCTACTTTGAGTTTAACCACCATTTTTAGATATATTATCATGTTCATATGAAATATCATTTTCCCAGAAAAGGAACTTTAAATTCAAAGATTAAGATAGTTTTTAATTATCCAACCCAAAACAGCCCCATATTTCACTACGACGGCGTATGTTCAGTTTTACGGTGTTCTTCGTGTTTTCCATTTTTAAATCCTTAAGTTAGCATATCATATAGATATACTAGATGTGTGAAGTTATTTTTAAAATTCAAGTAAGAAGGATTAACTTTGTTTGCGAACAAGTTTAGAATTAATTAAACTATGTTCTAGTGATTACAAGTTATATTCTTCGAATAAGATAATTATATAAGTATGAATCGAACGAGGTTATGAACATCGTTACTACCTCAAGTATAGTAGGTAAATCTACTGGAAATGATGAGAAATAAACTTGAGCTTCAAAGGATCTTTGATGGCTAGGAAGTTCTTGAAGTAGAATCATGACATGAAAACAAGTTCAAGTAAGATTACTACTTGATTTAAGATAGTTATGTTTATAGAAATTGAAACAAAGCTTGAATATGATTATTTCCTTGATTTAGAATGATAAACTACTGAGAAAAATAAAGGTTTCTTGATCTTGCAAGTGTTCTTGAGATGGATCAAAAGTTTGGGAGCAAACTACTTGAAATTGGATGACTATCTTGATATGTTCTTGATCAAGCTTTCTTATGATGATTCAAACTTAGTTTTTAATTCTTAAACTTGCTGAATTGATGAAGGGTTTTTAGGATTTCAAAGAGATGAAGATTAGAGATCATTTAGAGTATAAAAAAGGAAATGAAAATGATGTATGTATGTGTGGAAAGTGGCTTCCAAAATAGATGGCCATATAGGCTCCATTAGTTTGTAATTTAGCTAATAATTCATGATAAATGACAAAGGTTAAACCCTACATGTTTCTATAATGGTTGATGAGTCATTTAAGCCTGCTAAGAGCTGATCATTAAGTGTATATACCAATAGTATATACATCTAGAAGTTGGGTATTATACAGGTGAAAATACCGTACAAATACGAGTAGAATTCTTGAGAAAATCGAATGTGAATACGAGTATAGTTCTCTTTGTTGAGTATAAGTATTTTGATATGTGTAATTTAGTATTTCAAATGTGTATTAATACCTTTTAATACAATACATATATATACATTTTATTTAAGTCGTTATTTCGTCGTTAATCGTTACATGTTTGTATTGATTCGAAACCCTTAAGTTAGTAATCTCGTTTTATGTATATAGTTCATTGTTATTACACTTAATGATATACTTAATTATCATTTTATCATGTTAAACATATTGTATTAATATATCTTAATACGATACATATGTATTTATTTTAATTAAGACGTTACTACGTCGATAATCGTTACATATATACCCCATTTCGAATTCCTTAATTTAGTAGTCTCATTTTATGTATATAACCCATTGTTAATATACTTAGTGAGATACTTACTTATCATAATACCATGTTAATATATATATATATATATATATATATATATATATATATATATATATATATATATATATATATATATATATATATATATATATATATATATATATATATCATGTCGTTTTTACAAGTTTTAACGTTCGTGAATCGTCGGACAAACTGGGTGGTCAAACATTTACATAAAACCCATCTCAATTAATCAAGTCTTAACAAGTTTGATTGCTTAACATGTTGGAAACATTTATTCATGTAAATATTAATCTCATATAATATATAATCATGGAAAAATCCAGATCGTTACAGTACCTATCCGTTAAATAAATTTCGTCCCGAAATTTTAAGCAGTTGTAGGTGTTGACGCATCAACTGGAAATCAATCGCATTTAATTTTATTAAAAATTAACTTTCAAAAGCATAAGTCAATAATCCCAAAATAGAAACACTGTTGTGATCGTAACCACAAGCCAACAGTATTTAAACAGTATAAAAGTTTTAAATGCGAAAGTAAATAATGTTCTTTAAAATCAAATGCTGACTCCACGGCCAGTCATGCAGCAAACACAGCGGAAGCCTACCTCTTAAGGACCTGAGAATAAAAACACGCAAAAACAGGTCAACAAATAATGTTGGTGAATCTACAGGTTTAAAAGTATAACAGTATCTGAAAAGCAGTTATCAGAAAAATAGTTTAATTTCCTTGACCACGAGATTTTACAAGTACAACACAAAGTCGTAAAACGTTTGCATAATATGAGCACCTGAATACTAGCAATGACCCGAGTATAGAAGCTACTATACCTGCCTTACCTCATAAAATTTTATACACTTGTTCAAATGTATTTAATGTTCAAAGTAAATGTACCACAGTTTTTATAGTGGGTGAGGTTGTCAACCTAACGGATCCGTCCATCTAAATTATGCTTACACCGATGGTATTAAAAGTATTCAAGCTAGAGGCTTTTTGAACAAACTCAATATACATATAATGTACTCATGTCAATACAAAAGCATTTGAAAATGTAAGTATAACAGCATGTATTCTCATCCCTGAAAACATGTAAAAAGCGGGACTGTAGACTCACCTTTGAATAAAGCTCGGATTGAAAAGTGGACAATTAACTTGTACGGTTTATAGCCGAGTAATTCAACCTAAGTATACGTATTTAGGTTGGTCAATATATGTATATTAAATAAGTGTGGTTTCAAAGTGTACATTGTCTTATTGCTCGACTTGACGCGTTTCAAAGTAAAAGTCAACTATATCATGCAAGTCAAACAAAGTCAACCGAAGTCAAACCGAAAGTTAAACTAGGTCAATGTGGTCAACTAAAGTCAACATCAGTAGGTTCATGTCAAATATTGGTCAACATGTCAAAGCTAAGTCAAACAATACGTTTTAGGTCATGAATGATCATTTTCACAATTTCAGTTTATCGTTATGCACAAAGTTCATGAACACGCAGCATACTTAGCATATTATCTCATAGTACAAAATTCAAGTAAACATGACAAACTCCAGATCATAAATATACTTAAAATCGATTGCAAAAAGTCTAGACAGGGACTCATACGACAATTAAAAGTCAGGAATCAGAAGGGATACATTTGGGGTTTGCCAAGTCAGTTTCTGACCGCGTACTGATTTCATTTTGGCTATAACCATAGTTAGGAACATGAAATTGATACAATACCAGTGGCTATAGTTCAAAGGCAAATAAAAGTAACACATATCAAAAATCTAAAAACTTTTGTTTAGCCAATTTGTACAGTTTATTCGTGCAAGTTGAATATTCAGTTTTCAGCTCAAATCAGAATTCACATAAAGTATAGCTCTATTGTGCCTAATTCATAAGGTTTCAGATATTGACATAAACTAACAATAAGTCACATATCATGTTAAGTTTCATTTTCCAGAAGTATACATGCTCAATCAATAAACACAATCCACAGAGTATGAAACAGTGATCAATTTGCAGATTCGATTCTCATTTAGCTAGTCACATTCGCACGCGATTATCCGAAGATCTAGATACAATTAGCCTATGATATCCCCATGAAAAGTGAAATAATTTTGGTCTAAATTTAAAATATGTAAAGCTTTAATCATAGAATTTAACACATTTTATCATACAAGGTTATTTTCATGCAAGTGCTGTATAAAACTACTTTTACACTAATTCAAGCATATCTCAGGCTATACATAAGCAAACGACACGATATCCTAGTCTAAATTGAGTGTTTTTAAATTATCTTTCCAGTGATATAAGTTTAATATACCAATTCGTTGTCTAACAATTCCATATTTCTGATCAAGCAACAAAAACACAACGATCAAGCAACAAAAACACAACGATAATTCAAATTGACATAACTTAATCATACGGAAACGAAATCAAACGAATCCAAAGCCTAAACTCAATAGTTTTTCGCAAGGAATCTGATTATGACATAATAATTAACATTTGAAAAACTTAATTTTTCTGATCATGCAAAAACAAATTCGTTTTTAAACCATAGCGCATCAAACAATCAAAATAACGATAACGATTAACACGTACGCGTATAGACTTGAGCAATTGACAACATAACTATGAAATTCTCATAAAAATCAGATTTTTATGAATTAGGGTTCATGTAAATACACCTTAGATCACAAAATTGTTTATACCAATGGATAGAGAACGAGGAAATGAACGCGATTCGTGTAGAACACTTTTGCTAATTTTGAAAGATGAAGGTGTAGTGGTGATGGTGATGGTCGACGATGGGAGGGAGCAGAGGAGGGAAAAAGCTGCGTTTTTTTGTTTTTGTTTCTTGGTTCCAATTAGGTTAAACACTTCTATTTATATCAACCCTAGTTCTCCCTAATTGCACATAAGTCCTCCAAGTAGTCAAAAAATAACAAAATAAGGGTGGGGAGGGGGGTGATCGGCCGAACATGGCCCATGGGGTATTCCCGGGCTCGTGTTTTGCAATTCCGTGTAATCGTGGTCCGTTTTAAGTGTCGTTTAGTCGTACCGAAGGCCCGGAACGCTAACCCGATCGTTAAACGCAACCAATCGCTTAATTTATTAAAAACCCAATAAATTAAATATTTTAAAAAGTTAATAATTAATAAAATTAATTATTAAAATAAACCCGAGCGTTTCGTTGCTCAAAAAGCTATTATCAAAATCGTATCGTTTTTATCGTATTTCATTATCCGAGAAATTTATTTGAATTAATATCAACCCATATTAATTATTGTAACCCTCCGAAGATCAAGTATGCATTTATTACACATAAACACATAAAAGTTAAATAATCGCCGTTAAATAAACTAACGGAAGGTTAACGGAAGTAACGAAAAAATCAGGGTTGTTACATTACCCACCTGTTATTGAAAATTTTGTCCCGAAATTTTAGTGATCATCCGCTGAAGTAGTTTCCTCGGGAAACAATTGCGGATACTTCAGCCTCATCTGGTCTTCACGCTCTCACGTGAACTCTGGTCCTCTTTTCGCGTTCCACCGAACTTTAACGATAGGAATTCTGCTTTGCTTCAACTATTTGACGTCACGGCCCAAGATTTCAATAGGTTCCTCAATGAAATGAAGTTTGTCGTCGATACGTAGTTCCTATAAAGGAATAATCAAATAATCATCAGCTAGGCACTTCTTTAAATTGGATACATGGAAAACGTCATGAATACCGCTGAGTGCTTGTGGCAGTTCCAATCTGTAAGCTACCGGTCCAACTCTTTCAGTTATCTCAAACGGTCCAACATATCTAGGACTTGTTTACCTCGTTTTCCAAATCGTACAACACCCTTCCAAGGTGATACCTTAAGCATAACCTTATCACTAACTTGGAACTCTATGTCCTACCGTCTAACATCGACGTAACTCTTTTGACGACTTCAAGCCATTCTCAGTCGTTCCTGAATCTGTAGGACTTTCTCAGTTGTCTCCTGAATAATCTCAGGACCTGTCAACTGACTATCTCCCAATTCGCTCCAACAAATGGGAGATCTACACTTCCTTCCATGCAACACTTCGAAAGGTGCAGCTTTAATGCTCGCATGGTAGCTGTTATTGTATGAGAACTCAGCCAGTGGTAAATACTTATCCCATCCATTTCCGAAATCAATGACACACGCTCTCAACATGTCCTCAAAAGTCTGAATAGTTCGTTCGCTCTGGCCATCCGTCTGGGGGTGATATGTTGTACTCATATCTAGACAGGTCCCCATTGCTTTCTGTAATGATTGCCAAAACCTGGAAGTAAATATGCTGTCGTGGTCGGATATAATATATATAAGCACTCCATGCCTAGAGACAACTTCCTTAATGTAGATCTGAGCCAACTTCTCCATTTTATCAGTTTCCTTTATCGGTAAGAAGTGTGCGGACTTAGTGAGATGATTCACGATAACCCAAATAGTATCGTGACCTCCCGCCATTTTTGGTAATTTCGCAATTATGTCCATGGAAATACCTTCCCACTTCCACTGGGGAATCTCTGGTTGAGTTAATAATCCAGATGGCTTCTGATGTTCAGCCTTGACTTTAGCGCAAGTCAAGCACTTCCCGACATAGGTAGTAATGTCAGCTTTCAAATTTGGCCACCAATAAAATGCCTTCAAATCTTGGTACATTTTATCTGATCCCGGATGAATTGAGTATCTCGACTTGTGTGCTTCCTCCAATACTAGTTCTCTTAATCCACCAAACTTTGGTACCTAAATTCGGTTAGCAAAGTGCCGTGTTCCGTCCTCTTTGATGTCAAATTTTGTATCCATTCCTTTGAGAAATCCAACGTCGACATTTTCTTGTTTCATGGCTTCTTGTTGTGCTTCGCAGATTTGTGATGTTAGATTTGTACGGACAACTATGTTAAGAGCTTTAACCCTAAGAGGTTTCTCTCGCTCCTTTCTGCTTAAGGAATCCGCCACAACATTCGCCTTGCCCGGATGGTATTGAAGTTCGCAGTTATAATCGTTAAGTAGTTCCATCCAACGTCATTGTCTCATGTTGAGCTACTTCTGATCGAATATGTGCTGTAAACTCTTATGGTCAGTGAAGATAGTGAACTTGGTTCCAAACAGGTAGTGTCTCCACATTTTAAGTGCAAAGACAACAACTCCTAACTCAAGGTCGTGCGTAGTGTAGTTCTGCTCGTGAATCTTTAACTGACGCGATCCATAAGCAATAACCTTGTTTCGTTGCATAAGCACGCAACCCATTCCTTGATGTGAGGCATCACAATAAACAACAAAATCTTCACTTCCCTCGGGTAGAGACAATACTGGTGCAGTTGTTAACTTCTCCTTCAACAACTGAAATGCAGTCTCTTGCGGTTTTGACTATTCAAACTTCTTGCCCTTATGTGTCAAAGCGGTTAATGGTCGGGAGATCTTAGAGAATCCTTCAATGAATCTCCTGTAGTAACCAGCTAGACCCAAAAATTACCTAATCTGCGTTGGCGTCTTTGGAGTTTCCCAATTCTTAACCGACTCAATCTTTGCTGGATCGACCTGTATTCCATTGGCCCCTACAACATGGCCAAGAAATTGTACTTCTAGTAACCAAAAGTCACACTTAGAGAACTTTGCATACAACTGCTCTTCTCTAAGCATAGTCAATATCGAACGTAGATGCTGCTCGTGCTCTTCTCTGTTCTTGGAGTACACCATTATATCATCAATAAACACAATGACGAATTTATCTAGGTATGGCTTACACACACGGTTCATGAGATCCATGAACACTGCCGGTGCGTTCGTCAAACCAAACGACATCACTGTAAATTCATAATGTCCATAACGTGTTCTAAACGATGTCTTCGGGACATCAGCTTCTTTGACTATCAATTGGTGATACCCGGATCTCAAATCAATCTTCAAATAACAACTGGATCCCTGAAGTTGATCAAATAAGTCATCAATCCTCGGTAACGGATATTGATTCTTGATTGTCAACTTGTTCAATTCTCTGTAGTCGATACACAATCTCATCGACCCATCCTTCTTCTTAACAAACAAGACCGGAGCTCCCCAAGGCGAAGAACTCGGTCGAATAAATCCCTTGTCTAACAACTCTTGCAATTGACTAGACAACTCTTGAAGCTCTGGGGGTACGAGTCTGTACGGTGCGCGAGCCACCAGTGCCGCTCCTGGCACTAAGTCTATCTGAAACTCAATTTCTCGATGCGATGGGAGACCAGGTAATTCTCCGAAAAAACTTCAAGAAATTCCTAAACTATAGGAACGTCTTCGGGTCTCCTTTCTTCTGTACAATTTGGCTTACATGAGCCAAGAACGCGATACATCTCTTTCTCACATACTTCTGGACTTTCAAGCAGTTAATGAGATGTAATTGTGAACCATTCTTTTCACCATAAATCATCATAGGTTCACCGTCAGCAATAGGAATACGAATAGCTTTTTGGTCACAGACCACCTCGGCTTTGTTATCAGCTAACCAGTACATTCCAACCACGAGGTCAAAACTTCCCAGTTTAATAGGTATCACACCAATGCTAAAAGGCTTACCCTCTAACGTCAAGGTACAATCACGATAAATCTTATCAGCTCTCATCAAGTTACCATTTCCTAGTTCTATGGAATACACGTTATCTAAGGAAGAAACAGGATTCTTAACATGGTGACAAATATCCTTAGATATAAAACTTCTATCGGCCCCAGTATCAAACAAAACATAAATAGGTTGATCATCGAGTGAAAACGTACCCGTGACTAGCTTCGAATCATCACGAGCTTCCGCAGAATTGATGTTGAACGCCCTGCCTAGAGCATTCCCATTGTTGTTCTTAGGACAGTCCTTCTTGAAATCACCCAGCTGTCCACAACCATAATAGTTCTTACCACTATTAGCATTATTCGTGTTGCTTGCAGTGTTATTGTTGGTGTTGCCATTGAGATTAACCTTGCAATCTTTTGACATGTGGCCAAGCTTCTTACAACGGTCACAAACGAGAACAGTACAGTTTCCGGTATGATGCCTGCCACACTTCTGACATTGTGGCTTTTTACCCTTGTATCCGGAGTTAGCCCCTGTAACTCGAGTGTCGTTACAATAAGAATCTTGCTTTTTGAATGGCTATTGGTTAGAATCTTTATTCTGACCACCGTTCCACTTCCTCTTACCATCGTTGGACTTATTCTCATTCACTTTAGTGCCCTTCCCTCTCTGGGAAATCTGATCTAACAGCAAACTAGCCATGTCAATACCTTCCTGCACGTTTGCGGGTTTTGAAGTAGTGACCCCGCCTTGAATATTCTCACTCAGACCTTCAATGTACAGTTCCACCTTACGCCTTTCTGGAGTAACCATTTCAGGACACATTAACGCCAGCTCAAAGAACCTCTTGTTATAGGCGGTGAGATCGTTGCCTACTAACTTCAGCTCTCGGAACTCGCGTTCCATTTTCTTAATCTCATTCCTCGAACAATACTCCTCGATCATTCTTTGCTTCAGGGTTTCCCAAGGTAGGTCATAAGCCTGATCATGACCCAGGGATTGAGCATAGTTGTTCCACCAGGTGAGCGCACTGTCTGCCAGTGTACCCGTTGCAAAGCCTACCCTATCGTTATCATTACACCCACTAATGCGGAAAACTGACTCGAGCTTCTCAAACAACCTAGTGAGACCAACTGGTCTCTCAGTTCCGTTGAAAGAATGCGGGTTGCAACTAGTGAATGTTTTTTAAGAACATCCATTACGGCCTTGAGTGCCGTTCCCATTGGTGTTGCTCGAACCACCACGATCATTACTGTTTCGAGCGTTGTTGAATTCTCTCAGTAGTTCAGCTCTTTCAGCCGCAATTCCTTCGGCGACCATTCTCCTAATTTGAGCGGCGATTGATTCCTTCGGAGGCATCTTCAACACAGAAAAACACTAGGTCAGTGTCAAAACAACGCTATATATGAAAATATACTATCAACGAGAGTTGAAGACTAGTAAATAATAATAGTACGAAAAGATTCGTTAGTAGTGAGAAGTAGTGTAAGTAGTGATAGTAGTGATAATAGTGTTAGTAGTGTCACTAGTGGTAGTAGTAGTGGTAGTAGTGACACTAGTGGTAGTAGTAGTTGTGATGACCCGGGAATTTCTGACCAAATTTAAACCTTAATCTTTATATGTTTCCGACACGATAAGCAAAATCTGTAATGTTAAGTCTCGAAAGTTTTGAAATCTATATTCATGTAATCAATTATCCTTTGACCATTTCCAACGATTCTCGAACAATAGATATGTATATATAAATATTTAGATATAAATTCCATACATAATTATTATATGGATATTGTAATAAGTTATAAAGTATCATATGTAGAAATTCATAATATTTATTTATATGTAAATAAATACAAGTTAAAATATAATGTTATAATAAAATAATTATTACTTCATTCTTTTTGATTAATGCTAATATTAATATTTGTATTACTATTATTATTATTACTGTTATAATTGTATTTAATAAAAATTCTAATAAATTTTATGGTCATTAAAATAAAGATTTTAAAAATATCATAATAAGAATGAATGAAATTATAAACTAGTTATGAGTTAAATAAATCATTAATTATTATTATCATTTTATTAAACATCATTTTTATTGATATCATTTTTATTATTAGTAATTTTGATTATTAATAATATAATTATAATTATTAATTAATAACATTGTTTATATAAAATCATATATACGAATTAGGATCAGAATCAGTTGTAAGTATCCATCATACTGTTATTAACTTTGTTTTTGTCTCCAAATTGGTTACATATTTAAATCAAGCTTTACATCTTTCTTCAATTTATGTTTCAGTCTTATTCTTCTCTATATTTTTTGTTTTGTTCTCCCTGGCTCAATATTCTTTCAACTTTGATTCCTTCAAATATCTTGTACAATTCGATGGGAAAAATCCAACAGATAGATTACAAAATCCGTTTGATGTCATTATCTACTTTCTATATTTTTGTTTTTCTTCCAAGCTTGATTCCTCTGGTTGACTCCTCATTCCTATAAACAAAATTTAGCTTAATCTATTAAGAATCATTAATTCTTTCATCAAACCCACCACCTTTTGATCACCTTTCTTCTTTTTATTTCTTGACTTATATTGTGTGGGAATGAGTCTCACACCACCATCATCATAACAACCACCGAAGAACCACCTCCTTGATTACCTTCACGACACCTTCTTAAAAACCACTATGTACCATCCGAAACCGTTTAAGAACCACCACCTTTATTTTTTATACCAATCGATCATCATCACATGAAGCAATTTGATACTACTTGATTTGTTGATTGGTTACTTTGCCATGATTGTAGTATGCTTCGGCTTGATCACTAAAGCTTCATCACCTTCGAATAAACCACCAGGAACACCACACTCGTGTTTCTGTTTCTTCAAACGCCACTTTCCACCACCATTAAACGTTAATATGTTTCTATCTTCTGGAGCCAAACATGCACCCCTATCCATTACTCGCTAGTTGTCTGTTTTCCATTCTGTCAAACCATAAACTAACAACTACTGCTACATTTTATTATATGTTCCATTTTGATCATCAAACACCAACCTCATTATTTAAAATTAACCCCATGCATAACAACCACTCGAACACCTCCAAACGACCACTATCATCTTCAATAACTACTACTCATTCCCAGTTACTACGTGCTTACTATTCTCGGTTAACTCAACAACTATCTACATCGTAAACCTACTTCTATTTCTACTATAATCGAGTGCTATTGCTGCTGTGATTGATTTGATGTTTACAACTATCAAACCCCACCTTAGAGTAACCCATAACTACTACAAACCGAGAACAATCGTCTCCATTAAACAACCATTCCATGTTGTTACTGTTTCCCTTCGAACACCAACCACGTACAACCCATTGACACTTGCTAAATTTTTCTATCTTGGTTGTACCCGTAACACAACCTTCGAACCCCTTTAACTGCTACTTTTTCTTATTTCTGTTGAGGACCATCTATAAAATTTATTACAATATCAATTATTCATAAACGCCATCTGCACTTTTGTTTCTGTTTGATTTCTGAAAGAAAAAGCCAAGCCAAAGTAACCACCTTAATCTTTCTTGTGCTCGTTCCAGCGGCAAAAGAATCCCATGTATACTTATGCAATTCTGTCGAATAAATGGGACCTCTTCAAAACACAAATTAAACATCATCTCATTATTATATTAGTGGTAATGATCATTATGGGGTCTTCGACTTTTGGAGCTGTATTCTTCATTATTTTTGGCCAAAAGTAACAAACAAAGGATTTCACTTTATCAATTAAATAAGCTACTTTGTATTGTTGTGGGTCAAGGGTATCAAAACCCATGTTCACATGCGATGATTAATGTTAATGATGATGATAGAATGTGTTGATAATAATGATATGATTACGTGTACGATGGTGATGAGCTCTACTGTTTCGGTCGAAAAGGAAGGATGAAAATTACAGGGTATAACCCTAAAAACCGAATTCCACAACCCAAGCCAGTTAAATGAAACATCACAATTATACGGGTTGGACCAAAACCTTTCTTGGGCTATCTAATTGGACTGGTGTATACTTGGGTTTATGAAAGTTTCTGTTGGGCCGATTAATTGATGTTGGGCCGATAATCTTGGTTGGGCCGAACTACAATTGAGTATTAACAGACTAGAAGATGGATATAGATAAATAAACGGATTAAATAAAATAGGAGTGCTACTAAGTTCAGAAAAACGGAAGTGGAGTAATGGTTGAGGTTGTTGTTGGTTATCGGGAGGCCGCGGGTTCGAGCCCCATCTTGGGCAGTTCTTTTTAGAGGAAATTTTCAAGGGTATACTCTTTTATTTTCATTTCTAATTCTATTATTATTATTATTATTAATTATTATTATTATTATTATTATTATTATTATTATTATTATTATTATTATTATTATTATTATTATTATTATTATTGATCATTAAGTATTATTATTACTACTAAATATTTAAATTATCGCTAATATTATAATTATACTTATTATTATTATTATTATTATTATTATTATTATTATTATTATTATTATTATTATTATTATTATTATTATTGATATAGGTGTGTTTATAAAAGTTAACATTCATTATCAGTATTATAATATTAGATACAATTATAAATATTATTATTATAAAGATGATAAAAACTATTATTTTTTTTCATTAATATTAGTATTAGTAATATTTTATGATTGTTAGTATTATTATTGTTGTTAATATAAGTATTATTATTAATAATACCATTATTATTATTAATATTATTAAGTATCATTATTATTAGTATTAGAATTAACATTTGACATTAAATGTTAGTATTAACATATAATTATGAAAATTCTATAAAAACTATTATTCCTATCATTTTTATTAACATTATTATATTTATTATCAGTATTATCTATATCATCAATATTAAAGTTTTAATGACATTGTTAAGGCTATAAGTATATATATAAAGATTAAACATACAAAAATATATTTAAATTATATAACTTAACTATATTAATATTATTATGTACAACATGAAAATATATAAATAAATAATGAAACTTATAAGTTAATAAATAAAAAAATTACATCACTAATAATAATAAAATATATATATTTATTCGAGTACAAGAATATGTTTTAATACGTATATGAATAATATAGGTTCGTGAATCCGAGGCCAACCTTACACTTGTTCAATGATGTTATATGTATTTTTACTACGAAATACAGTATGGTGAGTTTCATTTGCCTTTTTACCCTTTACATTTTTTGGGCTGAGAATACATGCATGATAACGCCATTTTCATACATATATTTTGGGCATTAACTTGGTCCATTTGTTGATATTTTAAAGACTTTGATGGAGATATCGTGTTATTTGAGCTTAATATGAAGAAAGTGTCAAGTTATGGTTCGTTGGCTCATTAACGATGATTTTTATTGAAGATATAGCCAAAATGGAGTTAGAGTTGAAGATAAACGCGTCTCGGGTGAAAAAGTCAGTTTTCATCACTTCAGGATGATGTGTATCGCGTCTCGGGTGAAAAAGTCAGTTTCCATCGCTTCAGGATGATGTGTATCGCGTTTTGGTCATTGTGATACGTGACAAAGTGCATCAGAACACGACATGGAAAAAAGGGTGTTCTGACCAATCTATCGCATTTAAACAACCTTTGTCGCGTCCTGGTCATCGCGGAACGCGATGAGGTGGTCGCGGATCGCAATGGTTTGTCGCGGAACGCGACCTGAGTCGGTTTCAGCTGTTTTCCAGATTCTATAAATAGACGAATATTACCCCAATTTAGGGGATCCAGTTTTATTTTACGAATTTTCTTCCACAGCAATTTTAGTTACGAATTTCTTTGTCTTTCTTCATTGTTTTACAAGGGTTTAAGCTACAATATCATTCTTGGTCACTTTAATCTTTGTATTAACTTCTATTACTTTTATTAATTTGTTCTTCATTCAATTCAATGATTATGTTTAATTCTTTTTCTTATTTATTTGTTCTTTGTTTTGCCATGAGTAGCTAAATATTTAGTATTCACTTAGATGCATGAACCTAGGTGATGGATTGCGATCTTTTGGTTAATAACAATTAATTAAAATTACACAAGTTTATGTCTAGCTAAGATCCACTGTTATTAAAGCTTTTTGATTGTTAAATCACGGAAGTTATTAGTTAACTAACGATAGTTAAATTGATTAATAGCTTTTACTAGATTATTGAACGTGAATAATTTAGGAATACGTGAGATTTTATGAGGGACACCGATAATAAAATTAATCATATAGTGGTTGAACTTGAAATTAGTTGCAATAATTGTGAGGTTGTAAGGGTGTAACAACCCGTCCTTATCCACCTGGACGAAGTCATCAACATTTGGTCTCATTGCGATGATCGACTCCAAGTATTGTCCTTAAAATGAGCAAATGCACAGCGGAAGACTTAATTCGTACCTGAGAATAAACATGCTTAAAAGTGTCAACCAAAAGGTTGGTGAGTTCATAGGTTTATCATAACAATCTTTTCAATATATTAATAGACCACAAGATTTCATTATTTATAAACATAATACACTCACAAGTGTATGTAAAGCATTCTAAGTGGTTGAGTTCTTGGTAACCATACTTAACTATCAATCAACGTCGCATATTCCCTTTATTATGAAATCTCACTACACTGTACCAAGTGTAGCCTACAAAACGAAGTACTGTGCAACCGTTGAATACTGGTCGTCCAGTCCGGTTGGGGTTGTCAGGCCCGATAGATCTATCAACAGGATTCGCGTTTACAATACCCATGTAAATAGTAGTTACCAAGCTACAGGGAAATATGCCAGTGGTACAACTCAACGTAGAATATATTTTTAAGTACTTGTGTCTATTTTGTAAACATTTATAAAAGCAGCGCATGTATTCTCAGCCTAAAAATATATATTGCAAAAGCAATTAAAAAGGGAGCAAATGAAACTCACTTTTGTCTTGAAGGTATTTAATTCGACTTGGTCTCCGATAGATATCACGAACCTAACCATATATATAATATATCAACATATTTTCTTTTTAAGTAATCGTTACATATATATATACTTTTAATACTTTTAATATTTTCTTAGTCCGTAGTTAGCAGTCCGATGTTAGTGGTCCACAATTAGTTGCTTAAATAAAATAAATAAAGTCCCCATCGTATTCGTATTGATCAGAATTAATCTCGACCCATGGTACCATGTTGTCAAATGACGTGTTGCGTACAATCATGAGGTCTTATGATTAATCTTCTCGTGTTGTTTACGGGTGGTCCTGAAATATATAAAATCAAATCATAAGTAATTATATATAAAATATCATATTAATTAGAAAAGATATGATTAATTTACTTTTTCTCCAAATATTTTCGTAGCTAAACTAGCTTCGAATACCCAATCTTGTTTTAGTCGTAGTTTCTTCATTACAACTCCGTTTTTGTTGGTTCAACTTGCCACTTCCTTGGATCGAGTCAAATTTTAAGAATATGAACTGAAAATACCTTAGTTTGTATTCGAAATCATAGGTTATAGGTCAAACTTTGGTGAAACTTATGAAAGTGATCATTTTCCATCATAAAAACAACATTTAATGATCATTTTTCTAAAAATACTTACACTTTGAGTTAAACCATGAAATTTTTATGTGTTAACATATTCATAAGAAATATCATTTTTCCAGAACATGAACTTCCAATTCAAAGTTCAAGATGGTTTTTAATTATCCAACCCAAAACAGCCCCCGGTTGCACTCCGACGACGTAGATTCAGTTTTTAAGATGTTCTTTGTAAAACCAAGTTATATCTTGTTAGGTTAGCATATCATTATGATATATTACAGGTCTTGAAGTGTTTTAAAAGTCAATTTAGAAGGATCTATTTAGTTTGTGAACAAGTTTGAAATCATTCAAACTATGTTCTTGTTGTTAAAATTTTATACCACAAAATAAGATAGCTATATGAATATGAATTGAATAAGATTATGAACAAGGTTACTACCTCAAGTTACTTGGACAAAGTTACTGCAAAAGATAAGAAATAATCTTGAAATCAAAGAGTGGTGGAGTTAGATCAAAAGGTTGGAAGTAAACTTCTTCAAATGGGTGGTTATTTTGATATGTTCTTGAAAGAGTTTTCTTATGGTGTTTAAGGCTTGTAATTGAAGCTAAATGATGGGGAAAATGCTTGGAGATTATCAAGTATGAAGTTAGGAGTATTTTGAGAGAGAAATGAGGGTGTAGGTATGAGAAAATGGAGTGAAGAAATGGTGTTCATTTATAAAAACGTTTTTAGTTTATAAACAAAGAAAAGGATTCCTAATTTTGTTTTCTTACTAATAATTCATACTACTTGATAAATTCTAGTTACCTCATATCTAGGGCAGTAATAATGTTGATTAGGATGTTGATTTTATGTGTATATACCAATAGTAAATACATATAGAAGCTGGGTATGATACGGGTACATATACCCTAGATATACGTATAGAAATCTTGAGGAAACAGAACGAGAATTCAAATATAGCTATCTTTTGTGAATATACTTATATTGTTTTATGTATTTAAGTCCTTAAAAAGTGATTAAATACATTATATATACGATACATGTATAAGCATTATAGATTATAAGTATATATATCAAAGAATGTTACGTATAGTTATCGTTTTGAAAACTTAAGTTAGTAGTTTCAAAATATACTTATAACTCATTGTCATTAGTACACAATGAGATGTTAAACCATCCTTAGATCATGTTAAATATATATAAATACATATATATACACAAACGTATAATTATCGTATGTTATATAGTTCGTGATATCATCGGTCATATTGGACGGTCAAACGTTGTGTAAAACTCTTTTCAAAAACACAAGTCTCAACAATTTGGATTGCTTATCATGTTGGTATGGTTTAATTTATGTAAATATTAATCTCATAAGTATAATTTGGTCGGAAAATTCCGGGTCATTACAGTACCTACCCGTTAAAGAAATTTCGTCCCCAAAATTTGATAGAGGTTGTTATGGATAACAATAAGAATGTTTTCATGACGAATATGAGTTGATAAAATAGAGTTTTATCATTATGGAATAATATGGATAAAACAATTCGATTACGTGAAAGGTACGACTGAAGCTATCACAAAAGAGTGAAATGAGAAAGATAAGTTTCATCATATCTTTTGACTAGTCATGGTTGAATTTAGAAAAAATAAGGTTCATCTTAACTTTTGACGTTGTCTCGATTGAATTCTGGAATTCAAGGGATTTAAAATAAAATCTTGGATATCTATAGGATTTGATTCTTCGGGATTTATGAAAAAATTAGGATCCTCTTTAATTTAATGTGATTATCTGTCTCGATTGCTTCGTCTGGTATCTTCTCTATAAATGAACTTCTTTCATTTCATTATTTTCACCACTCCAATTCCTTCTTTCTCGATACATATACTTTCAAACGATTGTGAAAATGCTTAATCCAGTTCTGATCCTTGTCCTCATCCTTACTATCGCAAGGTTCATTCTCCTTTTCCAACTTCCACCAGAGGAATCTACTTTCTTCTACTTTGCCTTTGGGGTTATAGTGTTTTTAATTCTCCCGTGTCTTTATGTTGCGATAAACATTGATATACACGGTTTGTAATTTCTGTGTTTGTGATCGGCTTTATATTTTCCTTTATTTTTCGGAGCTCCATGCTCTTGTTTTCTCTTCCCGACTTCAAATCAAGCGGATAATGGTCCAGAATTCGTAGATATAGAGTTTCGAATGATTATAATGTTTTAAGCAGGGTGGAACGTGATAGCACGATTTGATTTTCAAATTTATCAAAATTACAGAAAATAGAACTATCGGGAATACATTTTCTTGATATGTTCAGAAGTTAAGTAGAATGAAAGAGTTATGTAACATGGCACATGATGACGTTATGTTCTGTGAATCATCACGTTCCATTAGAAACTCATCATGACTTACTGTAATATAATCACGTTGGCTAAGTGTTATTATATTATACTAACTCATGCTTCAATTTCCACACTTCTCCACAATTCATTCATAATTCATACTTAGATTTTATAGAAATTTCCAATATAATAGAATACAGAAAACACGAAGAGGTAAATAATTTCGGACAAGAATATTTATGAAAATATCCTCAGAAATATCGAAGATATTTTATAATGATATTTTGGAATTTTTAAGTTCGGAAGTTGATGAAGAAAATTTTTTTCCCGCAAGATTTTAACATGACTTCTGAACAAGATATTCTCTAAAGATTTCGGCGGATCCAGAATTACCTGGATTCTTTGAATATAGGGTTTGGTCCTTGTATTTGTCCTTGGTCTCCTTCGTGGTTAGCTCAATCCATTTTTCAATACCAAATTTTCTATCGAACGTTCCCAACACTCCATTCTTTTATCATCACTTTTAGCCATTAAGACCATCTACAACATGCTGCTTCGTCAATATTTTCAAAGTTAACGGATCTGGTTCATCAGTTATCAAACCAGAGGTTTTCAAGAATATTGAAGGTTTTTAGATGATTAAACGCTGATTGTGATCGTCAAGATACAAAGGATGTTTAGGATAAGTCAAGTGGCAAACTTGAAGAATTGTTTAGTTTCATATGTTATAATCAATATTTTAATTCATTTTTAATTGTCCAATCTTGATAGTCCACAGTCGATAGTCCACAGTTAACAGTCCAATAATTCATATATAGTTTAATTTATAATATTCGAATTAATAAATACGTTTCGTGACTCGTATACGTCTCAGACTCGATCACAACTCAAACTATATATATTATTGTAGAATCAACCTCAACCCTGTATAGCTAACTCCCGCATTACTGCATATAGAGTGTCTATGGTTATTCCAAATAATATATACAGATGCGTCGATATGATATGTCAAAACCTTGTATACGTGTCCCGATATTTAAAGTGCGTAAAATAAATAACAAAAATTAAATGACGATAAATAAAATTGCGAGAATGTAAATTGCGATAAATAAATTGCGATAAATAAAATGTAATTAGTTAGCTAGGAAAAATTAGCTAGGAACAGTTAGCGTAGATTCTTAACAACATTTTTCTCGTAGTTAATTTGTTTGTTTCTAACAAATTTTATTTCGTCCAGTGTTTTCTTCATTATGCCACTTGTTGAATTCTGATAGATCAAAATCCAAATATGAAATTAAATGAAAATGGTTATTCTGTGGTGAACAGATACGTATATCGGTGGTTGTAAATAGGATCGTAAATGACTATTGAATTAAATTTGAAAGAATGTACAATATACTTATTAATGTGAAATCTGAATATTCATCGGGTATTACCTACCCGTTAAAATATTTTCAACATTAACAGTTTGTACTAAAGAATTTTTAATTATAATCTTTATGAAAATATACTTACATATATATTTTCTTCAGATTTAATCATGGATTTAATGAATTAATATGATATTAATCTCATTTGCTTTTTGGTTTGAGCTAGAATAGCTAATCTCTAAGACTTTAGAGATTACATAATCGCCATGTTCCGTGAAGATAAATGATATAGAACGATTCGTAGAATGAAAATTAATCGATGTAGAACAACGTGTAAAACGAAGATTATGCTCGAGGTACAGAATGAGATGTTGAGGCATGGATTGTTGATGGTACTGGTGTTGTTACTGATGGTACTGTTGGTTCCGGTGATGTTGTTGAAGTTGGTAAATTTTGCACCATATTCTCCCAATTGGTTACTCGAGCGCGAAATTCGTTGACTTCTTCTATTATTCCGGGATGATTGTCGGTTGAAACGAGCGGATGAATAAGGTTCAGAATTGTGGATAGAATATAATCGTGGTGAGATATTCGGGAAATGAGTGAGAAGATAGTATCTCGAACAGGTTCGCCGGTAAGTGCTTCAGGTTCACCGCCAAGAGGTGAATTTGGTTGATGGAAAGGATCACCTTCTTTTTGTCTCCAATGATTAAGTAGGCTACGAACCCATCAGATGAATTGAAGATGACTAGTTGATTGATCCATTTCGTTTACAATGCTTTCGGAGCTTAGGTGAATATCCATGTCGGAATAGTTGTCGGAATAACTTTTGGAATAGCTATCGGAATAACTATCGGAATAACTATCGGAATAGCTATCGGAATCTGAGGGACTCGAACTAGTTGAGGGATTCACCTCGTACGATCAGATGAAGGATTTTCAATAAGAAATAGATTATAGGATGTAGATTAGTACCCTGCAATACATAATTTACATATGCATATATAATACTACAATCCCATAAGTTACGGAGGAATCTACGGAAGCTGTCAGGCAAAGGTAACAATAACAGATACGCTAAGATATGAATTAGCAGATACACTAAGATATGAATTTAGTCTATACACTATTCATGCAGTCAATGCAGTATAACGTGTCTAGACTAAGAATGATAAGCAGGTAATTTTCGACACAACATGATAAGCAATTTTTTTTTTTTTGACATGCAGACACGGTCGAAGTCCAGACATACTAATTGTGATGACCCGGGAATTTCCGACCAAATTTAAACTTAATCTTTACATAAGTTCGACACGATAAGCGAAGTCTGTAATGTTAAAATCTTAAAAACTTTGAACTATTTCATGAAATCATTTGACCTTTGATTGTTACCGACGATTCACGAACTACTATTTATAAATAAACATGTATAAATTCATACACATAAAAGTATTATATAAATATGTGTATTTATATAAAAACTTAAAAAAAAAATTTAACCTAACTCTTAAGGTATAATATTATGATTTGAGTTTATGTAATTGATATATATATATATATATATATATATATATATATATATATATATATATATATATATATATATATATATATATATCTATATCTATATTTAATCTATTTAGTTACGTAATAAAAACGTGTTATGTAATAGTTACATATGTTGTATCTTAGAAGCTTGGAATACATTATCTAGAAATACTCGTTTATTTTTCTTAATGCAAGTAATATCGAATATATATAAAATTGTAGATTGATATGTGTAATATATAATATTTTTATTCATAATTATATATATATATATGAATATTGAAATATAAGTAAGTTATAAAAATGATATATAGAAATTCATAATATTCGGTTTATATAAATAAATATGAGTAATAGAAATTTGTTGTATTAATACTATTATTATTATTATTATTATTATTATCACTACTATCATTATCCTTAATAATAATATTATTATTACTATTAGATTATTGTTAATTTTTTTATTTATTTACGATATAATTTTTTTTTAAAAGTATTGATATTATAAATATATTAATATAATTATTAAGTATTAAGATTTATTATACTATATCCGATATATAGAATATATAGATACAAATATATAAATAAAAGTACTGTTATATATTTACGCGAGATATGTATTTATTTATGTCTGTATCAAATTTTTTATTTTTTATTTTTTGTTTTCTACCCATCTAGTTGATTACCCGTGAAATTCTGTAAACACCTTGGATCCTATATAACAATCGTCCAACTACCATGTTGACTAAATCCATTTGCTATTCCCTCAACTTTATCATTATCAATTATAACTACAACTACTCTTACCAATTGAATTAAACAGAAAACTTACAAAGAAAAATAGGTACGTACCCCGTTCTTGATTTAATTTTATCAAAAGCTCGATTTGAATAAGTTTGCAAAAATTAAAAATAGAGTTGAGATCTAAATCAATCCTTTATACCATCTGCAAAGTTACAGGTTTCAATTCCTATTATTGAGTGAGAAATTCGAAGTCAAAGTTTCAATTACAAAAGTCAAACTATTTGTTCATCGAAAAATTCGGGTTCAAATCGATGTTACAGGTACAATTGAGGTTACAGATAGCTTTTAAGAGTGATTTGAAATCTTTTTCATGTAGGAATTTTCAACTAAAAAGCTCTCTAATTCGAAATCATATATTTTTTTTTTGTTTAAACTTCGCTGCCATCAGCAGCCTTTTTTTTTTAATTTAATTTCGTTTTTTTTTCTTTTGTGTTAATTAAACTAATTACATAAAATTGTTCCTATGATGATTATTGAATCCAAAATTCGCGTTTGTATTTGTTGTAAAATTAAACATGGTGATGAGTCGACTTGCAATTAGGAAGAAGAAGAGAAAAACAGATTACTCGGGTTAAATAACTTCTGTTGCGGTTTAATTCAGAAAAAGGTGAAGTGGTGGAGTGGTCATGGGAGTTTATGGGTTAGCGAGAGGTCTCGGGTTCGAGCCCGTTTCGTGGCATATCTTCTTTTTAGATAAAGCTTTTAGGGGTATATACTCTTACTTATATTTCCATTATTATTATTATTATTATTATTATTATTATTATTATTATTATTATTATTATTATTATTATTATTATTATTATTATTATTATTATTATTATTATTATTATTATTATTATTATTATTATTATTTTTATTATTATTTATATTGTTATTATTATTATGGTTATTATTTTATTAATGTTATTATCACCTATTATTATTATTATTGTTATTATTAGGTTAATTATTATTATTATTATTTACCATTGTAACATGATTATTAATATGGTCAATATTGTTATCATTATTACTATCACTAAGTATTATTAGTATTATTATTAATATCATGATACAAATTATTATTATCGATAGTATTACTCATAAAATTATTATTTATTTTTATAATTTTAATGTTACTATCTTTATGATAAAAGGGTTTATTATTATTATCATTATAAAAATATTACAAATTAATATCATCTTCGTAAATATTAGTAGTAGTATCTTTCTGTAAATAATAGGAACGTTAATATTAACATATGTACCAATATTGTATTAGTATATGAATTATTATTATGTAATTACTAAAATCAATATTATAACTATCATTAATAGTAGAATTAATACTTTTCACAAATATTATTGTTAATATCACTATTATTATCACTAATAGAATTATTATTAACATTACTACCTTTACTAATAATATTAGGTATTAACACTGTTATAAATTTTGCCATTTCTAAGATTATGATAATACTACTAATATTACTATTATTTTTTTTTACAAACAAATAATATATACATATACAAAAATATATTTAATACATATAACATAACAAAAAGTAATATATTATATAACAAAATAAATATATGAAACATATATATATTATTAATATAAAAAGTATATAACTAATAAATTTATATATATATATATATATATATATATATATATATATATATATATATATATATATATATATATATATATATATATATATATATATATATATATATATATATATATTGTTCGATTACAACTATGTATATTAATAAATATACAAATGATATAGGTTCGTGAATCCGAGGCCAACCATGCATTGTTCAATGTCGTCATGTGTATTTTTACTACAAAATACAGTATTGTGAGTTTCATTAATCCCTTTTTAAATGCTTTTGCAATATATATTTTTGGGACTGAGAATACTGTTTTACGAAATAGACACAAGTAATTGAAACTACATTATATGGTTGAATGATCAAAATCGAATATGCCCCTTTTTATATAGTCTGGTAATCTAAGAATTAGGGAACAGACACCCTAATTGACGCGAACTCTAAAGATAGATCTATCGGGCCCAACAAGCCCCATCCAAGTACCGGATGCTTTAGTACTTCGAAATTTATATCATGTCCGAAGGAGGATCCCGGAATGGTGGGGATATTCTTAAATATGCGTATTGTGAATGTCGGTTACCAGGTGTTCAATCCATATGAATGATATTTTTGTCTCTATGTATGGGACGTGTGTTTATGAGAACTGAAAATATGAAATCTTGTGGTCTATTAAAATTATGAAATGATTGTTTATGTTAAACTAATGAACTCACCAACCTTTTGGTTGACACTTTAAAGCATGTTTATTCTCAGGTACGAAAGAAATCTTCCGCTGTGCATTTGCTCACTTTAGATATATTACTTGGAGTCATTCATGACATATTTCAAAAGACGTTGCATTCGAGTAGTTGAGTTCATCAAGATTATTATTAAGTCAATTATAGTTGGATGTATTATGAAATGATATGCATGTAGTCAACTTTCAATGAAATGAAAGTTTGTCTTTTAAAAACGAATGCAATGTTTGTAAAATGTATCATATAGAGGTCAAGTACCTCGCGATGTAATCAACTATTGTGATTCGTTTATAATCGATATGGACTTCGTCCGAATGGATTAGGACGGGTCCTTTCAGTTGGTATCAGAGCGGTGGTCTTAGCGAACCAGGTCTGCAATAGTGTGTCTAACTGATAAGTCGTTAGGATGCATTAGTGAGTCTGGACTCCGACCGTGTCTGCATGTCAAAAGTTTTGCTTATCATTTCGTGTCGAAAATTTCCTGCTTATCATTCTTAGGGAATCACTTGCTTATCATTCTTAGTCTAGACACGTTTTACTGCATTGACTGCATGAATAGTGTATAGACAAAATTCATATCTTAGCGTATCTGCTACCTTATATCTTAGCGTACCTATTACTGTAACTTGGCCTGACAACTTCCGTAGATTCCTCCGTAACTTATGGGATTTTAGTATTATATATGCATATGTAAATTATGTATTGCAGGGTACTAATCTACATCCTATAATCTATTTCTTATCGAAAATCCTCCATCTGATTGTACGAGATGAATCCTGCAACCAGTTCGAGTCCCTCAGATTCCGATAGCTATTCCGATAGTTATTCCGACAGCTATTCCGACATAGATGTTCACCTAAGCTCCGAAAACAGCGTCATCGGGATGAATCAACCAATCAGCCATTATCAATTCATCTGATGGGTTCGTAGTCGACTTAATTAATGGAAACGCGCAGAAGGCAATCCCTTCCACCAATCGAATTCACCTCTTGACAATGAACCTGAAGCGTTTACCGACAAACCTGTTCGAGACACCATTTTCAGTCTCATTTCCAGGGTAACTCGACAAAATTATATTCTATCCACAATTCTGAACCTTATTCAACCACTCGTTCCGACCGACAATCATCCTGGAGTAATAAGTCAACGAACTTCGCGCTCGAATAATCAATTCGGAGAATATGGTGAAAAATGTACCAGCTTCAGCAACATCACCGGCACCAACAGTACCATCAATAACAGCACCAGTACCATCAACAATCCATGCTTCAATATCATCATCTGTACTTTGAGTATGATCTTCGTTCTACGTATCGTTCTACCTCATTTATCTTCGTTCGACATGACGAATATGTAATCTCTAAAGTTTTAGAGATTAGTTATTCTAGTTCCAACCAAAAAGCAAATGAGTTTAATATCATATTAACTCATTAAATCCATGAATACATCTGAAGAAAATATATATATATATATATATATATATATATATATATATATATATATATATATATATATATATATATATATATATATATATATATATATATATATATATGTATATATGTTTTCATAAAGATTGTAATTAAAAATTCTCTTGTACAAACTGTTAATGGTGAAAATATTTTAACGGGTAGGTAATACCCGAGGACTATTTAAATTTCACATTAATAAGTTACATTGTACGTTCTTCGAATCTGTTCCAACAGTCATATACTATCCTACTTACATCCACCGATATACAAATCCGTTCACCACCGAATAACCATATTCATCCAAATACATATTTGGATTTTGACCTATCAGAATCCAACAAGTGGCATAATGAAGAAATAATGGACACAATAAAAATTGATTAGAAACAGATTAATTAACAATATGAAATTCTATTAAGAATCCACGCTGACAAAATCCTAGCTAACTGTTCCTAGCTAACTGTTAATTCCGTATTACCATTTAATTATCGCAATTTATTTATCGCAGTTTATTTATCGCAATTTACATTCTCGCAATTTTATTTATCTTCATTTAATTTCTGTTATTTACTTTACGCACTTTATTTATCGTCATTTAATTTCTGTTATTTATTTTACGCACTTTAAATATCGGGACATGTATACAAGGTTTTGACATATCATATCGACGCATCTATATATATTATTTGGAATCACCATAGACACTCTATATGCAGTAATGATCGAGTTCTCTATACAGGGTTGAGGTTGATTCTCAAATAATATATATACTTTGAGTTGTGATCGAGTCTGAGACATGTACACGGGTCACGATATTTATTAATCAATTCGAATATTATATATTAAATTATATATGAATTACTGGACTGTTACTGTGGAATATCAACTGTGGACTACCAACACTGGACAATTAAAATGAATTAAAATATTGATTATAACATATGAAACTAAACAATTCTTCAAGTTTGCCACTTGATTTCATCTTAAACCTCATTTGTATCTTGATGATTACAATCCGCGTTCAAACCTTTCATGATTCTTGAAAACACCTCAATCGAGAGGATGAACCAGCTGCATATTTCCTATGGAAGAAAAGATCGATGCATATTATTATGCACCTAAAAACACTCGGAACTTGAGTAAACGTTTAACGCATAGCTGTGCTAATTCCTTTAGCGTTATTTTTATCCAAAATAAATTTGCAATCTCTTTCCAAATTAGCCAATTTTGTCACAGCTCCAACAAGTCAACTTCGACTTTTCGTTCAAAACAACCTTATTATAACCTTGATATGTATACGTGCTCTTTTATTGTTACCGGGGAACCTTTCACATTTTACCATATTACCAACAGATGTACCAGCAACCTCGTTGCTTCTTGGTTTAAATCTCTCTGATAAATCATTATATTTATTCATTGAAACCCTATCATATACCCATCCGCATCTTGTAACAAATACTGCCATACCAATTACCGGGAATCAGCTATCAGTACTTTGAAAACTCACAGCATATCTACATCAACAGTTATATGTATCCATATAACATTTATCTCTTAGAATTATGATCTTTCATTCTGAAAAGTACTCAGTCACAAATCAATACTCTGAATGTTGAAAAAGCTGAATGAAGCAGCAGAAACCATAGACAACCGTAAAACGACCTTAATCATCGAAAGTTTGATGACAAAGAATAATATGTTGGAAAAGCTCAGAAAAGTTGGAACTGGAAAACGGATTGAGCTAACCACGAAGAAGACCAAGGACAAATACAAGGACAAACCCTATATTCAAAGGATTCAGGTAATTCTGGATTCGTTGAAATCTTTAGAGAATATCTTGCTCCGAAGTCATGTTAAAATCTTGAGGAAAATCTTTCTCCATCAACCATCGAACTTAGAAATTCCAAAATATCATCATCAATATCTTCGATATTTCTGAAGATATTTTCATAAATATTCTCGTCCGAAATTATATACCTCCTCGTGCTTCCTGTGCATCATTATATGGGAAACATTTAATAGAAAATTTAGTACCGAAAAGCGGATTATGCGAAACTATAAAAGAAACCGTGGACAAATCACAAAGAATAAGTTTGACTACAAAGAATCTAAATGGTTCAATGTCTGCTAAAGTCTTTAGCGAATATTTTGCTCATTACTCTAAACCCTTGCGGACAATAGTCTCCATCATCCTCTGATCTTAGGTATTCAAAGATATTATCGTATCTTTCATTATAAATATCCTCCATATTTCTGAAGATATTTTTATAACTATTCTTATCTGAAATCATTAATCTCTTCGTGCTATCAGTATTACATCATATAGAAACAGTTAGTTTCTATATTCTGTAAATTTCAAGCTTAAAATATGAATGTTATTGAAGTAATGTTAGGAATTGATGCATGAGTTAATATAATATAATGACACTTGATCAACGTGATTATATTACAGTAAATCATGCTGAGTTCTAATGGGACGTGATGATTCACAGATCATAACGTCATCATGTGCCATGTTACATAACTCTGTCATTCTGCTTAACTTTTGAATATATCAATAAAAATATATTCTTGATAGTTCTATTCTCGGTGAATCTGGTAATTTAACAAATCAAATAGTGCTATTACGTTCCTTCTTATTTAGAATATTAACAATGTTCATTCTGAAACTTATATCTGCGAATTCTGGACCATTACAAGAGATGCCAAATCGCCAGAAGAAGAAACGAAGGGACAAAGCTTTGAAGTAGAAATTGGAGTATAAATCGCAGCAAATAGGAGGGAGTATTGACTGTGGATGACAATGATCATAGGAAATAGAAATGGGGACATTGAAATATAAGGGAAGATATAAAGCCCAATAACAACGCATAAATTACAAATCGTGTATATCAATGTTTATCGCAACATAAAGACACGGGAGAATTAAAAGCACTATGACCCCAAGAGCAAAGTAGAAGTAAGCAGATTTCTCGGGTGGAAGTTGAAAAAAAAGGAAAATGATTGTTACGATAGTAAGGATAAGAACAAGGATTAGAACTGGATTAAGCATTTTTACAATTTTTGGATGTATAAAACTAAGAAAGAAAGTACAGGAATGTTGAGAATAATGGAATGGAAGAGTTTAATTTATAATGGAAATAACAGACAGAGTAATTAAAGCAGATCTCTGCATTTAATTAGAGAGATCCTGATTTCCTTATTCGTCGAAGAATCAAATCTTTAAAATTTCGGAGATTTCCTTTATATCCCTTGAATTCCGGAATTCAACCAAGACAAACATCAAAAGTTAAAACGAAACTTCATTTATTCATTTCACTCTTTTGTGATAGCTTCAATCGTGCCCTTCGAAAAAAAAATCGAATTATTTTATCTGTATTATTCAATAATGGTAAAACTCTATTTAACAGCTCAGATTAGTCAGGAAAACATATTTATTATTAGCCCTGACGACCTCACTCAAATTTCGGGACGAAATTTCTTTAATGGGTAGGTACTGTGATGACCGGGAATTTCCGACCAAATTTAAACTTAATCTTTACATAAGTTCGACACGATAAGCGAAGTCTGTAATGTTAAAATCTTAAAAACTTTGAACTATTTCATGAAATCATTTGACCTTTGATTGTTACCGATGATTCACGAACTACTATTTATAAATAAACATGTATAAATTCATACACATAAAAGTATTATATAAATATGTGTATTTATATAAAAACTTAAAAAAAAAAATTTAACCTAACTCTTAAGGTATAATATTATGATTTGAGTTTATGTAATTGATATATATATATATATATATATATATATATATATATATATATATATATATATATATATATATATATATATATATATATATCTATATTTAATCTATTTAGTTACGTAATAAAAACTTGTTATGTAATAGTTACATATGTTGTATCTTAGAAGCTTGGAATACATTATCTAGAAATACTCGTTTATTTTTCTTAATGCAAGTAATATCGAATATATATAAAATTGTAGATTGATATGTGTAATATATAATATTTTTATTCATAATTATATATATATATATATATATATATATATATATATATATATATATATATATATATATATATATATATATATATATATATATATATATATATATATATATATATATATATATATATATATATATATGAATATTGAAATATAAGTAAGTTATAAAAATGATATATAGAAATTCATAATATTCGGTTTATATAAATAAATATGAGTAATAGAAATTTGTTGTATTAATACTATTATTATTATTATTATTATCACTACTATCATTATCCTTAATAATAATATTATTATTACTATTAGATTATTGTTAATTTTTTTATTTATTTACGATATAATTTTTTTTAAAAAGTATTGATATTATAAATATATTAACATAATTATTAAGTATTAAGATTTATTATACTATATCCGATATATAGAATATATAGATACAAATATATAAATAAAAGTACTGTTATATATTTACGCGAGATATGTATTTATTTATGTCTGTATCAAATTTTTTATTTTTTGTTTTCTACCCATCTAGTTGATTACCCGTGAAATTCTGTAAACACCTTGGATCCTATATAACAATCGTCCAACTACCATGTTGACTAAATCCATTTGCTATTCCCTCAACTTTATCATTATCAATTATAACTACAACTACTCTTACCAATTGAATTAAACAGAAAACTTACAAAGAAAAATAGGTACGTACCCCGTTCTTGATTTAATTTTATCAAAAGCTCGATTTGAATAAGTTTGCAAAAATTAAAAATACAGTTGAGATCTAAATCAAGCCTTTATACCATCTGCAAAGTTACACGTTTCAATTCCTATTATTGAGTGAGAAATTCGAAGTCAAAGTTTCAATTACAAAAGTCAAACTATTTGTTCATCGAAAAATTCGGGTTCAAATCGATGTTACAGGTACAATTGAGGTTACAAATAGCTTTTAAGAGTGATTTGAAATCTTTTTCATGTAGGAATTTTCAACTAAAAAGCTCTCCAATTCGAAATCATATATTTTTTTTTTTGTTTAAACTTCGCTGCCATCAGCAGCCTTTTTTTTTTAATTTAATTTCGTTTTTTTTCTTTTGTGTTAATCAAACTAATTACATAAAATTGTTCCTATGATGATTATTGAATCCAAAATTCGCGTTTGTATTTGTTGTAAAATTAAAGATGGTGATGAGTCGACTTGCAATTAGGAAGAAGAAGAGAAAAATAGATTACTCGGGTTAAATAACTTCTGTTGCGTTTTAATTCAGAAAAAGGTGAAGTGGTGGAGTGGTCATGGGAGTTTATGGGTTAGCGAGAGGTCTCGGGTTCGAGCCCGTTTCGTGGCATATCTTCTTTTTAGATAAAGCTTTTAGGGGTATATACTCTTACTTATATTTCCATTATTATTATTATTATTATTATTATTATTATTATTATTATTATTATTATTATTATTATTATTATTATTATTATTATTATTATTATTATTATTATTATTATTATTATTATTATTATTATTATTATTATTTTTATTTTTATTATTATTTATATTGTTATTATTATTATGGTTATTATTTTATTAATGTTATTATCACCTATTATTATTATTATTGTTATTATTAGGTTAATTATTATTATTATTATTTACCATTGTAACATGATTATTAATATGGTCAATATTGTTATCATTATTACTATCACTAAGTATTATTAGTATTATTATTAATATCATGATACAAATTATTATTATCGATAGTATTACTCATAAAATTATTATTTATTTTTATAATTTTAATGTTACTATCTTTATGATAAAAGGGTTTATTATTATTATCATTATAAAAATATTACAAATTAATATCATCTTCGTAAATATTAGTAGTAGTATCTTTCTGTAAATAATAGGAACGTTAATATTAACATATGTACCAATATTGTATTAGTATATGAATTATTATTATGTAATTACTAAAATCAATATTATAACTATCATTAATAGTAGAATTAATACTTTTCACAAATATTATTGTTAATATCACTATTATTATCACTAATAGAATTATTATTAACATTACTACCTTTACTAATAATATTAGGTATTAACACTGTTATAAATTTTTCCATTTCTAAGATTATGATAATACTACTAATATTACTATTATTTTTTTTTTACAAACAAATAATATATACATATACAAAAATATATTTAATACATATAACATAACAAAAAGTAATATATTATATAACAAAATAAATATATGAAACATATATATATTATTAATATAAAAAGTATATAACTAATAAATTTATATATATATATATAATATATATATATATATATATATATATATATATATATATATATATATATATATATATTGTTCGATTACAACTATGTATATTAATAAATATACAAATGATATAGGTTCGTGAATCCGAGGCCAACCATGCATTGTTCAATGTCGTCATGTGTATTTTTACTACAAAATACAGTATTGTGAGTTTCATTAATCCCTTTTTAAATGCTTTTGCAATATATATTTTTGGGACTGAGAATACATGCGCTGTTTTTATAACTGTTTTACGAAATAGACACAAGTAATTGAAACTACATTATATGGTTGAATGATCAAAATCGAATATGCCTCTTTTTATATAGTCTGGTAATCTAAGAATTAGGGAACAGACACCCTAATTGACGCGAACTCTAAAGATAGATCTATCGGGCCCAACAAGCCCCATCCAAGTACCGGATGCTTTAGTACTTCGAAATTTATATCATGTCCGAAGGAGGATCCCAGAATGATGGGGATATTCTTAAATATGCGTATTGTGAATGTCGGTTACCAGGTGTTCAATCCATATGAATGATATTTTTGTCTCTATGTATGGGACGTGTGTTTATGAGAACTGAAAATATGAAATCTTGTGGTCTATTAAAATTATGAAATGATTGTTTATATTAAACTAATGAACTCACCAACCTTTTGGTTGACACTTTAAAGCATGTTTATTCTCAGGTACGAAAGAAATCTTCCGCTGTGCATTTGCTCACTTTAGATATATTACTTGGAGTCATTCATGACATATTTCAAAAGACGTTACATTCGAGTAGTTGAGTTCATCAAGATTATTATTAAGTCAATTATAGTTGGATGTATTATGAAATGATATGCATGTAGTCAACTTTCAATGAAATGAAAGTTTGTCTTTTAAAAACGAATGCAATGTTTGTAAAATGTATCATATAGAGGTCAAGTACCTCGCGATGTAATCAACTATTGTGATTCGTTTATAATCGATATGGACTTCGTCCGAATGGATTAGGACGGGTCCTTTCACTAATGCATCTAAACAACTATCAGTTAGACACACTAATGCAAGACCTGGTTCGCTAAGACCACCGCTCTGATACCACCTGTAACAACCCGTCCTTATCCACCTGGACGAAGTCATCAACATTTGGTCCCATTGCGATGATCGACTCCAAGTATTGTCCTTAAAATGAGCAAATGCACAGCGGAAGACTTAATTCGTACCTGAGAATAAATATGCTTAAAAGTGTCAACCAAAAGGTTGGTGAGTTCATAGGTTTATCATAACAATCTTTTCAATATATTAATAGACCACAAGATTTCATTATTTATAAACATAATACACTCGTAAGTGTATGTAAAGCATTCTAAGTGGTTGAGCACTTGGTAACCATACTTAACTATCAATCAACGTCGCATATTCCCTTTATTATGAAATCTCACTACACTTTACCAAGTGTAGCCTACAAAACGAAGTACTGTGCAACCGTTGAATACTGGTCGTCCAGTCCGGTTGGAGTTGTCAGGCCCAATAGATCTATCAACAGGATTCGCGTTTACAATACCCATGTAAATAGTAGTTACCAAGCTACAGGGAAATATGCCAGTGGTACAACTCAACGTAGAATATATTTTTAAGTACTTGTGTCTATTTTGTAAACATTTATAAAAGCAGCACATGTATTCTCAGCCTAAAAATATATATTGCAAAAGCAATTAAAAAGGGAGCAAATGAAACTCACTTTTGTCTTGAAGGTATTTAATTCGACTTGGTCTCCGATAGATATCACGAACCTAACCATATATACAATATATCAACATATTTTCTTTTTAAGTAATCGTTACATATATATATATATACTTTTAATACTTTTAATATTTTCTTAGTCCGTAGTTAGCAGTACGATGTTAGTGGTCCACAATTAGTTGCTTAAATAAAATAAATAAAGACCCCATCGTATTCGTATTGATCAGAATTAATCTCGACCCATGGTACCATGTTGTCAAATGACGTGTTGCGTACATAAAGTACCGTGTTGTCAAATGACGTGTTGCGTACAATCATGAGGTCTTATGATTAATCTTCTCGTGTTGTTTACGGGTGGTCCTAAAATATATAAAATTAAATCATAAGTAATTATATATAAAATATCATATTAATTAGAAAAGATATGATTAATTTACTTTTTCTCCAAATATTTTCGTAGCTAAACTAGCTTCGGATACCCAATATTGTTTTAGTCGTAGTTTCTTCATTACAACTCCGTTTTTGTTGGTTCAACTTGCCACTTCCTTAGATCGAGTCAAATTTTAAGAATATGAACTAAAAATACCTTAGTTTGTATTCAAAATCATAGGTTATAGGTCAAACTTTGGTGAAACGTATGAAAGTGATCATTTTCCATCATAAAAACAACATTTAATGATCATTTTTCTAAAAATACTTACACTTTGAGTTAAACCATGAAATTTTTATGTGTTAACAAATTCATAAGAAATATCATTTTTCCAGAACATGAACTTCCAATTCAAAGTTCAAGATGGTTTTTAATTATCCAACCCAAAACAGCCCCCGGTTGCACTCCGACGACGTAGATTCAGTTTTTAAGATGTTCTTTGTAAAACCAAGTTATATCTTGTTAGGTTAGCATATCATTATGATATATTACAGGTCTTGAAGTGTTTTAAAAGTCAAGTTAGAAGGATCTATTTAGTTTGCGAACAAGTTTGAAATCATTCAAACTATGTTCTTGTTGTTAAAATTTTATACCACAAAATAAGATAGCTATATGAATATGAATTGAATAAGATTATGAACAAGGTTACTACGTCAATTTACTTGGACAAAGTTACTGCAAAAGATAAGAAATAATCTTGAAATCAAAGAGTGGTGGAGTTAGATCAAAAGGTTGGAAGTAAACTTCTTCAAATGGGTGGTTATTTTGATATGTTCTTGAAAGAGTTTTCTTATGGTGTTTAAGGCTTGTAATTGAAGCTAAATGATGGGGAAAATGCTTGGAGATTATCAAGTATGAAATTAGGATTATTTTGAGAGAGAAATGAGGGTGTAGGTATGAGAAAATGGAGTGAAGAAATGGTGTTCATTTATAAAAACGTTTTTAGTTTATAAACAAAGAAAAGGATTCCTAATTTTGTTTTCTTACTAATAATTCATACTACTTGACAAATTCTAGTTACCTCATATCTAGGGCAGTAATAATGTTGATTAGGATGTTGATTTAATGTGTATATACCAATAGTAAATACGTATAGAAGCTGGGTATGATACGGGTACATATACCCTAGATATACGTATAGAAATCTTGAGGAAACGGAACGAGAATTCAAATATAGATATCTTTTGTGAATATACTTATATTGTTTTATGTATTTAAGTCCTTAAAAAGTGATTAAATACATTATATATACGATACATGTATAAGCATTATAGATTATAAGTATATATATCAAAGAATGTTACGTATAGTTATCGTTTTGAAAACTTAAGTTAGTAGTTTCAAAATATACTTATAACTCATTGTCATTAGTACACAATGAGATGTTAAACCATCCTTAGATCATGTTAAATATATATAAATACATATATATACACAAACGTATAATTATCGTATGTTATATAGTTCGTGATATCATCGGTCATATTGGACGGTCAAACGTTGTGTAAAACCCTTTTCAAAAAAACAAGTCTCAACAATTTGGATTGCTTATCATGTTGGTATGGTTTAATTTATGTAAATATTAATCTCATAAGTATAATTTGGTCAGAAAATTCCGGGTCATTACAAAGGGACACCAAACCAACCTAAGTTAGATTATAATCTTGAGTAATATCATTGTGAATTGGTTAGTAACTCTAGGTTAACGACAGTTATACTTAGGTTATTAGTCTTAAACTGTAGGAATCGACAGATAAATAAAGTATCACATCTTTGTAATTGTTTACTTAACGAGTTTAAATGAGCAATCCTAGCCTAGGGAATTGTAGCTAAGTGGATACCTTTGCATCTTATTGAATTAAGTTTAATTTACTTTCGCGTTTAATCAGTTTTACAACAAAACCCCCCTTTAAATCTTAGAATAATTAATAGTTCAAGTTTTCAAATACCTGCTCTCTGTGGAACGAATTGGTCAAATACTCATTTAATTACTACACGAACTGGTTATAGTTGCCTGTATTGTGTGATAATCATTAGGTATTTAGCTAATAATTTAGAGTACGAAATTACACATCAACTTTTTGGCGCCGCTGCCGGGGAGCGGTGTAATTATTGGAAATTTGGTTAAGCTTTTGATTATTCGATCCTTTTGTGAGAAGCAATTCTTGCAAAAGTTATTTTTCTGTTTTATTATTTTTGTTTGGATTTAAGCGCAGTTTTTGTTGTGGTGTGATCGCAGGTTAGGCACCAATAACTCTGGAACCGTCTAGAGTTTACTACACACGCAGCAAAGCTAAAGAAGAACAGGAAATCGCCGAGGATTTCGCTGAGTTACCTTTTTATATTCCGGATTTTGAGTATATTAAGGAAGAAGCTAACATGGCTGAAGGAGCAGCAGGACAGACTATGGAAGCGTTGATGAAAGCCACAAGGGCTGGTAACGGACACGCCATCAGGCAACCACCAGTCATTACAGATTTTAAAGTCAAGGGACAGATTCTTAATATGATAACTCATCAATGTCAGTTCAGGGGTACACCGAAAGAGGATGCATTCGAGCATCTTCGGAACTTAAAAAGCATTTGCAACTTGTTCAAGATTGCAAATATCGCGGAAACAGTTATCTATTTGAGGGTTTTTCCTTGGTCTTTAAAAGATGACGCCAAGGATTGGTTAGACTCATTGCCTGAAGGTAAAATTGATAGTTAGGCTACAATGGAAGATAAATTTTTGCAACGTTTCTTCCCAGCTGCAAAGGCCGCTCAACTGCAGAGCGAAATTAATCACTTTCTTCAGAAGCCACATGAGACACTTTATGATGCTTGGACACGATTCGGAAAAATGTTACGTAATTGTCCTCAACACGGGTTGAACAACTTCAATAAGGTCCAAATTTTCTACAAAGGTGTTAATGTGCCGACAAGGAAAGAACTTGATATTGCTGCAGGTGGTTCTTTGATGAAAAAGACTCCGGATGACGCTTACGAAATCATCTCAGATACTGCCACACATTCGTATGATTGGCATCAAGAATTAGATGTTTCTCGCTCTTCTCATGTCGCTAGTATCGAAACTAATGATGAGCTCGCATCGGTTAGAGCACAATTAGCAACTGTTAAAAGACAAATGGAATTGATGACTAAAGAGATGCATGCTATGAAGGTGGGTTGTGAATTATGCCAAGGACCGCATCTTACTAAAGATTGTGATCAAGCGTCAATGGAGGAACAGGCTAATTATCTGGGTTATGTTAAGAAGGGTGATTTTTCCCTTGGTGAATTTCCAGGTGGAAAACAGTTTTTCAATCAGGCGAGCAATATGGGTGGTAACAATTATCAGAATGGTAATCAAGTTTATCAAGGTAATCAGGGTTATCAGGGCAATTAGAAGGTATATCCGTATAGGCCGCCTGGGTTTAATAATAGAAATCCGCAAGCACCACCTAGGAATTTCCTGCAGCCTATGCCACAAGTTCAGCAGCCAGAAAACAAGATGCCTCCGTTGGAAGAATTGCTAAGGGCTTTTATTATGAAAACGGATGAGAGTATCACTTCTTTGAGGCAGGATGGGGAATCTACAAAACAGCAAGTTAGAAATCACCAGGCTTCTATTCAGAACTTGGAACGGGATGTGGGACGTATTTCTCAATCATTATCGGAGAGACCACCAGGTGCTCTCCCAGCTAATACGCAATCTACTCCCAACAACAAGGTGCCAGCTAGGAATGAGCACGTGAATGCTATAACCACTCGAAGTGGTTTGGTTACTACCAAGGAGACTCCAAAGTCTTCTCCTATTGTTTCTTCTAATGTTTTGCAGGTACCTATTAATGAGGAGAAAAAGGAGGAAGAGCCCAAGTTAGAAAAGTCGCTTGACGAAGAGAAAAAGGAAGATGATCCGCCGGAGATCATAACTAAATCACCGCCGTTGAAAGAATACAAAGCACCAATTCCTTACCCAAAAGCGTTGAAAAAGGATAAGCTCACTAGTCAATATCAGAAATTTGCAAACATGATTAAGCAGATTAGCGTGAACATGCCACTCGCGGAAGTGCTTCAATGGATGCCTAACTATGGGAAGTTTCTCAAAGATCTTATCTCCAAGAAAGGTAAGTACCATGAGGTATCCGCCGCATTCCTCCATAAGGAATGTTCGGCCATCTTGAAAAAGAGCAAGATGCCTCCAAAATTGGGCGACCCGGGTAGTTTTCTTATCCCTTGTGCTATGGGTAATTCGGAAGTGTACGATGCACTAGCCGACTTAGGTGCTAGTGTTAACCTTATGCCATATTCATTATATCTGAAACTCGGCTTAGGTGACTTGAAACCTACGAGGATGGGGATTCGCTTAGCGAACCACTCTTTTGATACCCCCATTGGAATAGCCGAGGACATATTGGTAAAGGTTGATTCACTTGTATTTCCAGTTGATTTCGTGATCTTAGAGATGAGAGAGGACACTAAGGTGCCCATTATTCTAGGTCGACCATTCCTTAACACCGCGGATGCTATTATGCACATTCAAAAAGAACAACTTAGCTTAGGTGTTGGGAATGAGAGGGTGATTTGTCACATTAATAAAGCCATAAGACACCCTATTTCAACCGATGATGAATGTTTTGCTATTGATGTTATTGATGATTGTGTTGAGCATGATTTGTAGGAATTATTAAGTGTAGACATGTTAGATGTAATCATGATGGGTGAAGTCAACGGTGACTTCGACCCGGAAGTAAAGTTGGAGGAATTGGTAAAAGAGGATGAGCTTAAAGAATCGGAATCATTTGAAACTATCCGGTTGAAAAATGAATTCCGTATCAAAACATCTATCGAAGAACCGCCCATCTTGGAGCTTAAGGAACTTCCACCTCACATGGAATATGCTTATCTTCAAGGTACGTCCCAATTGCCGGTTATTATTTCTTCGACACTTACCGGCGACCAAAAGCGTCGGTTGGTTTCCGTTCTCAAATCCCACAAAAGGGCAATAGCTTGGAAAACCTTGGACATACCGGGCATCAATCCGGCCTTTTGTACTCATCGAATCCTAATGGAAGATGATTTTAAACCAATGGTACAAAGGCAATGTCGTCTAAACCCGAATATGAAAGAGGTCGTTAAAAAAGAGGTGGTTAAATTGCTCGATGCCGGGTTAATTTATCCCATCTCGGACAGCCCGTGGGTAAGCCCTGTTCAAGTTGTGCCCAAAAAGGGAGGCACGACTGTTGTTCTCAACGAGAAGGACGAACTTGTCCCTACTCGTACCGTCAAGGGATGGAGAGTTTGTATCGATTATCGTCGTTTGAACGACGCCACTAGGAAGGACCACTTTCCGCTTCCATTTATTGATCAAATGCTTGAGCGTTTAGCGGGAAGGGAGTTCTATTGTTTCTTAGATGGATTTTCAGGCTACTTCTAAATCCCCATTGATCCGAAGGACCAAGATAAAACCACGTTTACTTGTCCTTTCGGTACCTTTGCTTATCGGCGAATGCCATTCGGGCTATGCAATGCCCCGAGCACCTTTCAAAGGTGTATGGTCGCCATCTTTCATGACATGATCGAGGACTTCATAGAAGTTTTCATGGATGATTTTTCTGTCTTTGGAGACTCTTTCGATTCGTGTCTTGTTAATCTTGAAAAAGTGCTAAAAAGGTGTGAGGAATCAAACCTTGTTCTTAACTGGGAAAAATGCCACTTCATGGTGAAGGAAGACATTGTCTTAGGGCACAAAATCTCTCATGCAGGTATTGAGGTTGATAAGGCCAAAATTGATGTTATTTCGGGCCTTCCCAAACCTACAAACGTTAAAGCCATTCGTAGTTTTCTTGGCCATGCGGGATTCTATAGACGGTTCATTAAGGACTTCTCTAAGATTGCCCGACCAATGACTAGACTCCTTGAGAAGGACGTTCCTTTCGACTTTAATATCGAATGCGAGAACGCTTTCAACTTCTTAAAAGAGAAGCTCACACACGCTCCTATCATGGTATCTCCCAATTGGTCTCAACCTTTCGAGCTCATGTGTGATGCTAGTGATTTCGCGCTAGGCGCGGTTTTTGGTCAACGCCACGTTAATCACTTTAAACCTATTTATTACGCGAGTAAGACACTTACGGGGGCTCAATTGAATTATACCACCACGGAAAAAGAGCTTCTTGCGGTTGTCTTTGCGTTTGATAAATTTAGGTCATATTTGGTGTTGTCTAAAACGGTCGTTTACACCGATCATTCGGCCCTTAAGTACTTGTTCTCCAAACAAGATGCTAAGCCTAGACTCATTCGTTGGATTCTTCTTCTCCAAGAATTTGACATTGAGATCAAGGATAAAAAGGGTGCCGAAAATTTAGCCGCGGATCATTTATCTCGTCTTGAAAACCCAAACCTAGAGGAACTCAATGAATCGGACATTCATGATACATTCCCCGATGAGTCCCTTATGGGTATCGAAATTGAATCCGAAACTCCTTGGTTCGCCGATATTGCTAATTATCTAGCCGCGGGCATTCTTTCCAAAGGTTTAACTTACCAACAAAAGAAGAAATTCTTTACGGATATTAAGTTCTACTTTTGGGATGCCCCACATCTTTTTTGAATTGGGGCGGATCAAGTGATTCGTCGTTGTGTTTATGGGAAGGAAGCTCGACAAATTCTAGAGCATTGTCACCAAGGACCCACAGGTGGGCATCTTGGAGCTAATTATACGGCTAAGAAAATCTTCGATTCGGGATTCTATTGGCCTACCATTTTCAAAGATGCTAGTGCCTTTATCAAAACTTGTGATGCTTGCCAAAGGGCGGGAAACATCTCCAAAAGAGATGAGATGCCCCAAACGAGTATTCAAGTTTGTGAGATATTTGACATTTGGGGGATAGACTTCATGGGACCTTTCCCCGCATCCAACAAATGCAAATGCATCCTTGTGGTGGTTAACTATGTGTCAAAGTGGGCGGAGGCCAAAGCTTTGCCTACTAATGACGCAAGAGTCGTTGTTGACTTCCTTAAAAATCTCTTTTCGCGTTTCGGGCTCCCAAAAGCCTTGATTAGTGATCGCGGTATGCACTTTGCAAATCAACTACTCGATAAGGTGCTTAAGAAGTATGGAGTAACCCACCGTTTCTCCACGGCTTACCACCCTCAAACGAGTGGCCAAGTTGAGAATACTAACCGCGCACTAAAGCGCATTCTTGAAAGAACGGTGAAAAACAATCCTAAGATTTGGAACCGGAAGTTGAATGACGCGTTATGGGCATTTCGAACTGCATATAAAACGCCCATTGGTACTACACCATTCCGTCTCATTTATGGAAAAGCGTGTCATTTGCCGGTTGAAGTGGAGAATAAGACGTATTGGGCACTTAAGCAGCATAATACGGACCTTAAGGAAGCGGGAGAACATCGGTTTTGCAAATTCATGAACTTGAGGAATTGAGAAACCATGCTTATGAGAATTTGCGCATTTATAAGGAGAAGACGAAGTTATGGCATGATGCGCGTTTGAAGATGAGAAAAGAATTTGAACCGGGCGATAAAGTTTTGTTATTTCAATCTAAGTTCAAATTCTCCGCCGGAAAGCTTAGGTCACGATGGTCCGGTCCATTCGTGGTAAAGAAAGCTTTTCCGGTCGGGCACGTGGAATTGATAGATAATGAGGGTAGAAGCTTTAAGGTAAATGGTCATAGGTTAAAATTATATCACGAGGCATTCGATAACTCCGAGAGGGAGGCTCTCACCCTCTACCCGAGAGACACATGAGCATGGGGATGAGTCAAGAAAACGACTCGTTAAAAAATCAAATCATGTAGAGTTTTGTATCCTTGTTAGGTAAATTGTGCGTAATTTTGCTTTAATTAGAAAACCTTGAAAAATCCAAAAACAATATAAAAGCTAGAAAAAGAAAAAGAAAAAAAAAAGTCACCAAAACGCGACCAAAACCACCAGAACGAGACAGAATGATCAGAACGGACCCCATAGGTTGTCGCGTTTCAACCTAACTTATCGCGTTTGAATCCAGTTTGTCGCGTAACGCGACACCTTGTCGCGAAACGCAACACGTTCAGCAGATCGGGGTATTTCAAGGGTTACAGCCTGATTCATCACCACCACTCTTATATTTTTTATCTATCTCGTATTTTCTGCTCTCAATTGGCCATAACCCATCAATTAAACCTTCGATTTACTCACGAATCTTCATTTAATCAACACTAACATCATGGCTAGGGTATGATTTAACCTCTTCTTGCATGTTTTTCTTTCCTTCTCATGCTTAATTCGAATTACATTAGGGTTTAAGTGCAAAAACAAGTGTGGGGGTGTGTTTATGTGTTATTGTTTGATTTTTATTGGAGATTATGTATGCTTAACATGTTATTACTTCGATTTCATGCCTATTGTTCTATAATTTCATTCTTTGATTTCTAAAGGGTTCTTAGGTATGATTAATTGGGGTTTTTGAATTTGTGAGTTAAATTGATATGTTTTGAATGTTGTAAGGTTGTTAGTTGAGTATGATTACCATGAATGCATGTTTAAATTGTCTAAATTTTGATTTTGAATTCTAGGGTTCATGTGTAATTAGGGATTTTGACTTGGTTGACTGGGTTTGACTCAGTTTGACTTTTGGATTGTGTTTAACATGTGCTGATGATATGTATGCTTTGATTACGTGTTTGGATTGTTGATTTACTTAGTTAAAGTTGCATATGTTACTAAGAGGACAATGTTAGTAGATTGATTTGTGTTGATTTAATTTGACATCCATGCTTTGTATTGTTTATAGCTGTGAGGATTTGTATGATGATTAAGGATGATACTTGGGAATTTGTTATAAGTGCATGACAGTTGTTGGAGTCTTATATGATCTATGCTTTTGACATGTTTTTACGTGACCATTGACATTGTGTGCCTTAAGTTTACTTTTGAAGGAATACAGGGTATAGCTAACGCTAACATGTCCTTTGGGATATATCTTTTTGGTTTGTTATTATGTTTGTTTTTCAGACAGGAGGACGTACTAGTGCTAGGGGTGCTTCAAGTTCCGGTACTGCGGCCGGTGCAGCTCAGGAGGTTGAACCGCAACCTCTAATTGCTCAATCAGAGTTGCATGTTAACTTAAGGTTTAATGGTCGATTCGAGGTAATTAAACAGAGAAAGGCGGATGTGCAAGAATTGATTCGGAAAGAATTTGAACCACACCGGGTGGTTGATTGGAATGTTTTGCAAAGGGGAGGTTTACATGCTACGGTTATGGAGTATTTGCAGTTGGAATGGCGCGGTAATGTGTATAATGATTGGGTTGCTTTCTTTGGTATCCATGAAATAGTTTACCGGGAGTTGGTTATCGAGTTTTACGTTACATATGTGATGAACCTTCACCCTGAAAACGTTGATGATCCAACGTTTATGACTTTTCGTTTGGGTGGGGTTAACCGCTCTATGTCATTATTTCAATTGGCTATTTTTTGGGAATTTATACCGATGAAGAACGAACACGAGTTAGTTTTCAGGATTATCTTTGGAGTGCTGAAAGAGTTATTGATATGATTGATCCTCGTGAATTTGATGCAGCTAGAGTTTGGGGGGATATTGCTTCTGATTCTGAATGGAGCCCAAGTAACTGCCCTTGTGTTCATATCATGGATCTCGCTCTTCGTGCAATTCAACGAATGGTTGCGCATACTATTACACATAGAAGAAGTGGGAACGAGAAGGTCTCTTTACCGGACCTTTGGTATGTGAACCAATTCCGAACCAAAACACCTACTTCGGTTGCTTATGGAGTGGCTTATTTTCTTAAACATCAGGGTAGTGGACTTCGTTCTGCGGGAAGTCCGATTCGATGTGGTCATTTTATCACGAGGATTGCATCGGTTTTTGAGATTGATAGATCGTATATGGAGCGAATTATTACTAAGGCGGTTGTGTTAGGAGAAAATGTTTTTCGAGGAGCAAGAGTGATATCTATTGAGCACAGTCAGGTTATTCCGTATAGGGTTCGTCGTCGCTGTCCCTGAGATGCGCAAGGGGCATAAGAGGAGGATGAAGAGATGGCTGAGGGTGGTCAAGATGCAGGTCATGGTGTCGGGGGTCAGAGGTTTACCAACCGAGATTTGATGGAACAGATGCGTACTATGCAGCTCTATAATGAGGAAACCCGAGCACGCTCGGAAAGTCAGATTGCATATGGTATTAGTGAGGTTACGTATCATCACGATTGGCATCGATACAACATGGAGCTTGTTTCTCCTAATACCATCTTTACTCCTTATGGCACTCGTGTTCCATTGACTCCGAAGTCGACGAGTCCTTATCGGGTTTATGATCGCACAGCAGCTCAGGAGGTTTGGGAGGATATGGTTCGACGAAGAGGAGTAGGTTCTAGTTCTCAGTATGATGAAGGTAACCAGGGAGGTCAGTCAGGTGGTGGTGGTCTTTATGGTGGGCAGTATGATGGCTCTTATGGAGGGTATAACCCTTGGTGATTGGATGCGGTGGTGGCAAGCAAAACAAACACTTTTTAATATCGTTAGTTGTTTTTTATTTTGGATGACTGTAATCTTAATTAGGATGATGGTAGTTGTTAGTATTTAAACTTAATACTTTGGATTTTATATGGGGCGTTTCGGTACTGTGGTGGTACCACCCCATTAATTGTGGTTGTGGTATGTATGTTTTCGTTTCAGGTTTCACGGTGGTTGTGCTTTATTATTTTTCAAAGTCTGGCAGTAAGTTCAGCACCTTACTTGATTATGATGTTTTGGTGACGAGTGGATGCCGATGTTCTTATGCTGGCAGTAAGTTCAGCGCCATCGGGCACCGTCTTTCCGCGATCTACGGATCTAAAAATCCGGGTTTCTCTTTTCTTTTCTTTTCCCTTTTTCACTATTTTGTCCTCTCGAATTTATTTTTGATTTTCTGATTTCATGTAAATGAGGGCATTACATGATCTTAAGTGTGGGGGGGAGAGATATAAATTCTCGCGGATGTAATACACTTGGCTTAAGTCTTATTTTTGATTAAATTATTGAAAAATTTGAGAAATTTTAAAATTTTTGACTCATTCAAAAAGCCAAGTGTAGTTGTTTTATGAAAGCAAATGTTATCACTTTTGTAAGTTAAAATTGTAGGATGATTCAAGTGCATCCATGAAGGAAGTCAAGTCTTCCGAATGCCCGTCTTACTTGGTGTAGGAGACTTCCTAATCCACATCATTTCATACTGACATTGGTTAATACTTCATTTCACGATGTATTACACCGATGTATCGTACTGTGGGAAGAGGAGCCTTGAGCTTCAACCGTGCTGTCTTTTTATGTAAGAGCAATGGCTTCGTGCTAGCGTTTGCTTAGACAACGCACACCATGGCCAAAAGCCATGGTAACCTTTAAAATACGGGAATGAAGTATCTACTTCCTACATTTTCTTAAAATTAGCATAAAAGCTAAGATGCGTGAGAAGTGGGGTCCAAGGACCTTAAATAAAATTAACCAAGTGTTTAAACACTTCCGGGAGAATCGAGTCCTCCCATGTTGTTCTTAGGAAGTAAAGTCTTCCGAACTTGTAAGTAAAGTCTTACAAGTAAAGTTTGTTTCAAAATACCATTGCTTGAAAGTAAAGTCTTTCAGGTTTCGTGTAATAGACCCCCCGAAAAATTTACACCCAAGGTAGTTCGGTTCAGTGCAACTACCCGTGCGGCTGTCCCATAATTGGGAAGGCTTGTATGCACACCGGCTTTTGAGCCAAATCATGGAATTGATGGACCTCTTAATTAGCCACGTGGGGCACTAATTCCACGAACCTCCGTCAATGCTTTCGCCCTACTATGAGAGAAACCATAGAGTTGTGATAGAAAGCTTGATGAGTGCCGGTCATCCTGTGCCCGGATTGACCATAAAGATAGGGGTAACCAGTCCCCTACGCTTTGGCGCACCCACCTTAACCTAATTTTTGGAATTGACGATTTTATATGGAATTGACGAATCATTGGTGTTTTGGGGGCATGGAGGTGAAAGAGGGATAGCCATAGCGGGTTGATGTAAGAAGCATACTTTTTGAAGGTATATACTTTGTGAATGACAGATTCCTTAGTGAACGGTAATTTTTTGTGATATTTATAGCCTAGTTCATTTTGGGGGTTTACATTGTGATTTTCATGGTGATTGGAGCTTATGATTTATATCTTGTTGATAATTTTGAGTTAATTTTGGTAAATTGATGGCTATCCCGTGAATCCTACATAATTGGTCAAAGTCAAGGAGGTCAAAAGTTCGAGTTTGTGAAAAAATTGTATACTTGATGATTAATGATTGATGACTTTTTAGAAGATGGAGTTGACTTTGGCCGGGGAAATGGTAGTGATGGGTAGATTTAGGCTTGAATTGTGGATAATTTGATGGTTGATTGAAGGCTTGAACCTTGCGATTGCTTGTTGAAGATCACCACACATTGGTTTTATTTGCTCATGAAGATAGTATTGGTGTATCTTGCTTCCTATTATTGTTGAAGATGCTTCGGGTATGTTAGCTCTTACATTGGATTTTACTATTTTGAAGATAAGCTTACTTGAGGACAAGCAAGGTTCAAGTGTGGGGGATTTTGATAACGCCATTTTCATACATATATTTTGGGTGTTATCTTGGTCCATTTGTTGATATTTTAAAGACTTTGATGGAGATATCGAGTTATTTGAGCTTAATATGAAGAAAGTGTCAAGTTATGGTTCATTAGCTCATTAACGATGATTTTTATTGAAGATATAGCCAAAACGGAGTTAGAGTTGAAGATAAACGTGTCTCGGGTGAAAAAGTCAGTTTCCATCGCTTCAGGATGATGTTTATCGCGTTTTGGTCATCGTGATGCGTGACAAAGTGCATCAGAACACGACATGGAAAAAAGGGTGTTCTGACCAATCTATCGCGTTTAAACAACCTTTGTCGCGTCCTGGTCATCGCGGAACGCGATGAGGTGGTCGCGGATCACGATGGTTTGTCGCGGAACGCGACCTGAGTCGGTTTCAGCTGTTTTCCAGATTCTATAAATAGACGAATTTTACCCCAATTTAGGGGATCCAGTTTTATTTTACGAATTTTCTTCCACAACAATTTTAGTTACGAATTTCTTTGTCTTTCTTCATTGTTTTACAAGGGTTTAAGCTACAATATCATTCTTGGTTAGTTTAATCTTTGTATTAACTTCTATTACTTTTATTAATTTGTTCTTCATTCAATTCAATGATTATGTTTAATTCTTTTTCTTGTTTATTTGTTCTTTGTTTTGCCATGAGTAGCTAAATATTTAGTATTCACTTAGATGCATGAACCTAGGTGATGGATTGCGATCTTTTGGTTAATAACAATTAATTAAAATTACACAAGTTTATATCTAGCTAAGATCCACTGTTATTAAAGCTTTTTGATTGTTAAATCACGGAAGTTATTAGTTAACTAACGATAGTTAAATTGATTAATAGCTTTTACTAGATTATTGAACGTGAATAATTTAGGAATACGTGAGATTTTATGAGGGACACCGATAATAAAATTAATCGTATAGTGGTTGAACTTGAAATTAGTTGCAATAATTGTGAGGTTGTAAGGGACACCAAACCAACCTAAGTTAGATTATAATCTTGAGTAATATCATTGTGAATTGGTTAGTAACTCTAGGTTAACGACAGTTATACTTAGGTTATTAGTCTTAAACTGTAGGAATTGACAGATAAATACAGTGTCACATCTTTGTAATTGTTTACTTAACGAGTTTAAACGAGCAATCCTAGCCTAGGGAATTGTAGCTAAGTGGATACCTTTGCATCTTATTGAATTAAGTTTAATTTACTTTCGCGTTTAATCAGTTTTACAACAAAACCCCCCTTTAAATCTTAGAATAATTAATAGTTCAAGTTTTCAAATACCTGCTCTCTGTGGAACGGATTGGTCAAATACTCGTTTAATTACTACACGAACTGGTTATAGTTGCCTGTATTGTGTGATAATCGTTAGGTATTTAGCTAATAATTTAGAGTACGAAATTACACATGAATGCACAACTTTTATAACTGTTTTACGAAATAGACACAAGTACCTTAACTGCATTCTATGATAGAATTATCTGGGATTGGGGTTGATTATTATGACACGCATTAGCCCCCGGTTTCCGTTAGAGCGTATGAGCTCCCGAGCCGGGTGGATGGTTTATTATTTATGACATTTTGGCACCGGTTGTCCTATATTTTATAAACATGTGTTCAGCCGTGGGGTGTAAAGACCGGTACAGAGGTTCTATATTTTGAAGGCACATGTATTCAGCCGTGGGGTGAAAGACTGGCACAGATGGTTACTATTATATTTTGAATCCTCACCAGGTGTTCTTCATATGAAAGATATTTTTTTGTGCAGTTGGAATGGGACTACTGCACGTTTTATAATATTTAAAATTTTGTGGTCTATTAAATTGATGAAAATGAAATGATTACTATAAACTAATGAACTCACCAACCTTTTGGTTGACACTTGAAAGCATGTTTATTCTCAGGTTTGAAAGAAATCTTCCGCTGTGCATTAGCTCATTTTAAGGATATTACTTGGAGTCATTCATGACATATTTCAAAAGATGTTGTATTCGAGTCGTTGAAGTTCATTAGAGATTATTATTAAGTACATGACAGATTAGGTCATTTATAGTTTGGATATTATGAAATGGTATGCATACCTGTCAACTTTCAATGAAATGAAAGTTTGTCTTTTAAAAACGAATGCAATGTTTGTAAAATGTATCATTTAGAGGTCAAGTACCTCGCAATGTAATCAACTATTATGAATCATTTATAATCAATATGGACCTCGTCTGGATGGATTAGGACGAGGCGTTTAAGTTGGTATCAGAGCGGTGGTCGTAGCGAACCAGGTCGACATTAGTGTGTCTAACTAGGAGTTGTTAGGATGCATTAGTGAAGTCTGGACTTCGACCTAGTAGTTGTTAGGTTATATTAATGAGTCTGGACTTGAACCTGGTCTGCATGTTAAAAGTTTTGCTTATCATTCTTGTCGAAAATCACCTGCTTATCATTCTTAGTCTAGACACATCTTACTGCATTGATTTCATGAATAGTGTATAGACAAAAAAATTCATATCTTAGCGTATCTGCTAATCCATATCTTAGTGTATCTGTCACTATAAACTTTGCCTGATATATTTCGTAAATTCCTCCGTAATCTACGAATCTTTTGTTCTATATATATAGATATTCTATGTAATTAGAATATCATTCGATATCCGAAAATCATTTCTTATCGAAAAATTCTTTATTCAATCGTACACAATGGAACTCACCACTAGTTCAAGTCCCGCGGATTCCGATATGGAGTCTCACTCCAGCTCCGAAAGCAGCATCACCAGAATGAATCAATCAATCAACCATCCCCAATTCATCTGATGAGTTCGTAGTCGACCAAATCAATGGAGACGAGAAGAAGACGATCCTTTCATCAACCAAATTTTCCTTTTGGCAATGAACCTGAAGCACTTACCGGTGAACCTATTAGAAACACCATTTTCACCCTCATTTCCCGAATATCCCGCCATGATTATATTCTATCCATAATTCTAAACCTTATTCATCCGCTCGTTCCGACCGACAATCATCCCGGAGTAATAAGTCAACGAGCTTTGCACCCGAATTATAGCCTTGAAAAATATGGTGCAAAATGTACCAGCTTCAGCAACATTATCGGCATCAATAGTACCACTAACAACAACATCCGCATCCCAAGCCTCAATTTCACAATCTGGCCCACGAACATCAACATCATACGCACCATAGATGCCAAGGAGTACCAACAGCAATGAACAATGAAGTATTGAACCATAACTTCATTAATATTCTGTGAAGAATATGTGGATCCTAATAGTTTTAGAGATTACTTATTCTAATTCAAATCGAAAATCAAATGAGTCTAATATTATATTGACTCATTAAATTCATGATTACATCTGAAGAAAATATATATGTATATATATTTTCATAAAGATTGTGATTGAAAATTCTTTCGTACAAACTGTTAATGATGAAAATATTTTAACGGGTAGGTAATACCCGAGGAATACTTAAGTTTTCACATTAATAAATTACACTGTACATTCTTCAATTCAGATTCAGCAGTCATTAACAACACTGCTCAAATTCACACATATACGTATCCGTTCACCAAAGAACATCTATTTTCATCCAAGTTCAATTTTATATTTGGATTTTGACCTATCAGAATCCAACAAGTGGCATAATGAAGAAAACATTTGACGGAATAAAATTTGTTAGAAACAAACAAATTAACTATGAGGAATTTTGTTAAGAATCCACGCTAACAAAATCCTAGCTAACTGTTCCTAGCTGACTGTGGACTAATCAACTGAGGACTACCAACAGTGGACAATTAAAATGAATTAAAATACTGATTATAACATATGAAACTAAACAATTCTTCAAGTTTGCCACTTGATTTCATCTTAAACCTCATTTGTATCTTGATGATTATAATCTGTGTTCAAACCTTTCATAATTCTTGAAAACACCTCAATCGAGAGGATGAACCAACCGCATTCCATCTATGGAAGAAAAGATTAATGCATATAGTAATGCATCTGAAAACACTCAGGACCTGAGTAAACGTTTAACACATATCTGTGCTAGCTCCTTTGGCATTGTTATTACCGAAAATAACATTTCAACTTTTTTCAAATTAGCCAATTTTGTCACAGCTTCAATAAATCTACTCCGACTTCCATTCGAATTAGCCTTATTATAACCTCGATATATAAGTTTGCCAGTCGTCATCGTTACCGGGGAACCGTTTATATTCCACCACATTAGCAGTAAACTTACCAGCAACTTCATTACTCATTGGCTTAAGTCTCTCCGAAGAACCATTATTGTTGTTCGTTAAAACCAATTCATATACTCCTCCGCATCTTGTAACAAGAATTGCCATACCAATTACCGGGAATCAGCAATCAGTACTTTAAAAACTCACAGCATATCTACATCAACAGTTATATGTTTAACGTTTATCTCTTTGAGTTATGATCTTTCATTATGAAATTCTGAAAAGCACTCAGTCTACAAATCAATATTTTGAATGTTGAAAAAGCTGAATGAAGCAGCAGAAACAGTAGACTACCGTAAATGACCTTAATCATCGAAAGTTTGATGATAAAGAATGGTATGTTGAAAAAGCTCAGAAAAAAAATTAGAACTGGGAAACGGATTGAGATAACCGCGAAGGAGACCAAGGACAAATACAAGGATCATACCCTATATTCAAAGAATTCAGGTAATTCTTAATCCGTTGAAATCTTTAGAGAATATCTTGCTCCGAAGTCATGTTAAAATCTTGCGGAAAATTTTCTTCACCATCCTTCGATATTAGAAATTCCAAGATATCACCGTATCTTTTATTATAAATATCCTCCATATTCCTGAAGATATTTTCATAACTATTCTTATCTGAAATTAAGAATCTCTTCGTGCTATCAGTGTTACATCATATAGAAACTGTTAGTTTCTATATTCTGTAAACTTTCGAGCTTAAAATATGAATGTTATTGAAGTAATGTTGGGAACTGATGCATGGGTTAGTATAATATAATGACACTTGATCAACGTGATTATATTACAGTAATTCATGCTGAGTTTCTAATGGAACATGATGATTCACAGAACATACCGTCATTATGTGCCATTTACATGACTCTTACATTCTATCCAATCTTCGAACATATTAAGAACATATCTTCTTGATAGTTCTATCTTTTCGGATATTCTGGTAATTTGCTAAATCAAGATCGTGCCATTACAATTTTCTTCTTAGAACATTAACAATGTTCATTCCGAAATTCATATCTGTGAATTCTGGACCATTACAAGCAGTGCTTAATCACAAGAAGAGGAAACGAAAGAATGAAAACTCCAAACTAGAAATTGGAGTATAAATTGCAGCAAATAGAAGAGAGCATTAACTGTGGATGACAATGATTATTGAAGACAGAAGCCGGGACATCGACATATAAGGGAAGATATAAAACCCAACAAGCACTCAGAAGTTATAAACTGTATATGTCGATGCATATAGCAATATAAAAACACGGGAGAACTAAAAATACTATAACCCCAAGGGCGAAGTAGAAGAAAACAAATTCCTCCGGTGGAAGTTGAAAAAGGAGAATGATTGTTGTGATAGTAAGGATAAGGACAAGGGTCAGAACTGGATTAAGCATTTTCACAATCTTTTGAATGTGGGAATGGAGTATAGGAGTGATAAAAGAAATTGAACGAAAGAAGTTAATTTATAGTAAAATATCCGACAGAGCAATCAGAACAGATGATCGCATTTAAAGCGGATCCTAATTTCCCTTTATTACCGAAGAATCAAATCTTATTACGAAGATTTTCTCTAAATCCCTTGAACTCCGAAAATCAACCATATCTACGTCAAAAGTTAAGACGAAACTTTTCACTCTTTTGTGATAGTTTCACTCGTACGCTTCACATGATCGAATCGTTTTATCTATATAAATCAATAATGATAAAACCCTAATTATCAACTCATATTCGTCATGAAAACATTTTTATTGTTAGCCATGACGACCTCACTCAAATTTCGGGGACGAAATTTCTTTAACGGGTAGGTACTGTGATGACCCGGGAATTTCTGACCAAATTTAAACTTTAATCTTTATATGTTTCCGACACGATAAGCAAAATCTGTAATGTTAAGTCTCGAAAGTTTTGAAATCTATATTCATGTAATCAATTATCCTTTGACCATTTCCAACGATTCACGAACAATAGATATGTATATATAAATATTTAGATATAAATTCCATACATAATTATTATATGGATATTGTAATAAGTTATAAAGTATTATATGTAGAAATTCATAATATTTATTTATATGTAAATAAATACAAGTTAAAATATAATGTTATAATAAAATAATTATTACTTCATTCTTTTTAATTAATGCTAATATTAATATTTGTATTACTATTATTATTATTACTGTTATAATTGTATTTAATAAAAATTCTAATAAATTTTATGGTCATTAAAATAAAGATTTTAAAAATATCATAATAAGAATGAATGAAATTATAAACTAGTTATGAGTTAAATAAATCATTAATTATTATTATCATTTTATTAAACATCATTATTATTGATATCATTTTTATTATTAGTAATTTTGATTATTAATAATATAATTATAATTATTAATTAATAACATTGTTTATATAAAATCATATATACGAATTAGGATCAGAATCAGTTGTAAGTATCCATCATACTGTTATTAACTTTGTTTTTGTCTCCAAATTGGTTACAGATTTAAATCAAGCTTTACATCTTTCTTCAATTTCTGTTTTAGTCTTATTCTTCTCTATATTTTTTGTTTTGTTCTCCCTGGCTTAAATATTCTTTCAACTTTGATTCCTTCAAATATCTTGTACAATTCGATGGGAAAAATCCAACAGATAGATTACAAAATCCGTTTGATGTCATTATCTACTTTCTATATTTTTGTTTTTCTTCCAAGCTTGATTCCTATGGTCGACTCCTCATTCCAATAAACAAAGTTTAGCTTAATCTATTAAGAATCATTAATTCTTTCATCAAACCCACCACCTTTTGATCACCTTTCTTCTTTTTATTTCTTGACTTATATTGTGTGGGAATGAGTCTCACACTACCATCATCATAAAAACCACCGAAGAACCACCTCCTTGATTACCTTCACGACACTTTCTTACAAACCACTATATACCATCCAAAACCGTTTAAGAACCACCACCTTTATTTTTTATACCAATCAATCATCATCACTTGAAGCAATTTGATACTACTTGATTTGTTGATTGGTTGCTTTGCCATGATTGTAGTATGCTTTGGCTTGATCACTAAAGCTTCATCACCTTCGAATAAACCACCAGGAACACCACACTCGTGTTTCCGTTTCTTCAAACGCCACTTTCCATCACCATTAAACGTTAATATGTTTCTATCTTCTTGAGCCAAACATGCACCCCTATCCATTACTCGCTAGTTGTCTGTTTTCCATTCTGTCAAACCATAAACTAACAACTACTGTTACCTTTTATTATATGTTCCATTTTGATCATCAAACACCAACCTCATTATTTAAAATGAACCCCACGCATAACAACCACTCGAACAATTCAAAACGATCACCACTATCATCTTCAATGACTACTACTCATTCCCGGTTACTATGTCCTTACTATTCTCGATTAACTCAACAACTATCTACATCGTAAACCTACTTCTATTTCTACTATAATTGAGTGCTATTGCTGCTGTGATTGATTTGATGTTTACAACTATCAAACCCCACCTTAGAGTAACCCATAACTACTACAAACCGAGAACAATCGTCTCCATTAAACAACCATTCCATGTTGTTACCGTTTCCCTTCGAACACCAACCACGCACAACCCATTGACACCTGCTAAATTTTTCTATCTTGGTTGTACCCGTAACACAACCTTCGAACCCCTTTAAATGCTACTTTTTCTTATTTCTGTTGAGGACCATCTATAAAATTTATTACAATATCAATTATTCATAAACGCCATCTGCACTTTTGTTTCTGTTTGCTTTTCGAAAGAAAAAGCCAAGCCAAAGTAACCACCTTAATCTTTCTTGTTCTCGTTCCAGCTGTAAAAGAATCCCATGTATACTTATGCAATTCTGTCGAATAAATGGGACCTCTTTAAAACCCAAATTAAACATCATCTCATTATTATATTAGTGGTAATGATCATTATGGGGTCTTCGACTTTTGGAGCTGTATTCTTCATTATTTTTGGCCAAAAGTAACAAACAAAGGATTCCAGTTTATCAATTAAATAAGCTACTTTGTATTGTTGTGGGTCAAGGGTATCAAAACACATGTTTACATGCGATGATTAATGTTAATGATGATGATAGCATGTGTTGATAATAATGATCCGATTACGTGTACGATGGTGATGAGCTCTGCTATTTCGGTCGAAAAGGAAGGATGAAAATTACGGGGTATAACCCTAAAAACCGAATTCCACAACCTAAGCCAGTTAAATGAAACATCACAATTATACGGGTTGGACCAAAACCTTTCTTGGGCTATCTAATTGGACTGGTGTATACTTGGGTTTATGAAAGTGTCTGTTGGGCCGATTAATTGATGTTGGACCGATAATCTCGGTTGGGCCGAACTACAATTGAGTATTAACAGACTAGAAGATGGATATAGATAAATAAACGGATTAAATAAAATAGGAGTGCTACTAAGTTCAGAAAAACAGAAGTGGAGTAATGGTTGAGGTAGTTGTTGGTTATCAGGAGGTCGCGGGTTCGAGCCCCATCTTGGGCAGTGTAACAACCCTCACTTTTCGACTTCTAAATTACTAAATTAATCCTAGGGTTATATGTCTGACTATATGTATTAAGGGTTGTTATATACAATTAAATATTGACCGAATAGTAATTTTTAGTCAACAATGTACGCTTAAATAAATAATATATTATTAATTTATATAATTTGACATAATTTAACTAAGTATATAAACTTTGTATCACTTTTATTATTTAGTTAATGTATTATATATTTAACTATATAATAAATCCAATTATATATAAATGTAATAATATTTACAAACTTACTAAAACTATAGTTTAATAATTAAAATCATAATTATTATTAAAAATACAAAATACCGAATTATTTATTATTTTTATGCAAAATTTGTATTTATTAATTAAATAAAACAAAAATAAAAAATAAAATATTATTGACAAATATTCTTGGAAAAGCATTAAATCAATTTGTTTATTTATATAAAAAAAATCCTTAAAATAAATGAAAAAAAATAAATAAATAAATAAATAAATAAATTACTTTTTAATTAAAAATTGTAATAGAAAAACTACTTTTATTATTTTATTTTGTGCATTATCCCATGACCTAACATTTAATATTTTTTAATTTTAAAATCCCATTAAGAATTAAAATATTTCTTTTTATTTTAATTATTTTATTCTTTTTACCTAATTTTTTCAAGTATAAATACCCCTCATTTCTCATTCAAACTCACACCAAAATTTCTCTCATTCTCTCTTTGAAGAATTACTACTAGTAAGTATTCTTTTCTTACTTTTTATTTTTTTTACTTTTTACTTTTTACTTCGGTTATTATTTTTACCGAAACATGTAAATAATGTTATAAATTATATGCAATTAAAAATAAAATAAATAACATGTATACACTATTACTATTACTAGCACCTATAACCTACTACTTATATTGTAACATAAAAACATTTTGGGATATGTATTAGAGATGTATAGATCTTCGAACTTTCTTGACGGGGTTTGGATTTCCGATTTAAAGGGTCCTATGGCTCAAGCCCCTAGATCTAAATTAGCCATTCGAAGGGAAAGGGGTGATTGGAAGCTTATCTAATACGACAAGTATCCTAAAATGGAAAACACTGATAAAAGTAGAAACTCTCTAGTCATAGAAACTTAGTAAAATAAGAAACTTTCTAAAAATGAAAACTTTATAAAAATAGTAACTTACTAGGAATAGAAACTTAGTAAAACAAACTATACTTAAACACATACTTAAACTTAAACATGGGCAAAACACTTAACTACTCTTAAATGTCAATAGGTTGACTTTCCTGCTCACTCGTTCAACTCTTTATTCCGAGGAATAACACTCTCTCTACTTACTAAGATGAATTCATAGCCCCTCTTTATTGCTAGCAAACTTACTTACTTTTACTTGGGGTGAGACACATGCTGTTTTTACTTTTTACACTTTAGACACAAGTACCAAACTGTTAAACTATGCTATACCCGGCTATGTCCGACTAAGTCCCTACAGTGATATTTTTAATTGCTGCGGCATGCTTAATTATTGGGGGTAGGCCTATCGGGAGTAACGTCCCCGATACATTTGACCAAGTCATTGTATTACTTAATAATGAAATTAAACCGACAAGGACAGACACAACTTGTCATGGGACAAACTTGAACGTTTAGTCTAAATATCACGCATTGGCATAACTTTTTGATCCTGCGGGAGATCAACTTTACAAACTAAATCTTGTGGTCTAAAACAACGACAAACTTTTTGTTAAACCTATGAACTTCACTCAACCTTTTTGGTTGACACTTTAGCATGTTTTGTCTCAGGTGCTGTTTGATTCAAGCTCTTATACATACTGCTTATGTGATGCTACTTGGACATAGGATCAAGAGATATCGCATTTATTACTTCTGCATGTGAACATTTACGATATTGTTATTCCTGTCATTGTAACGATATTTCATTTTCCGCTGCGTACTCATTAAAGTTAAATTCATCATTTAGTATTGTTCTCATTTATTATAATATGTTGGTATGTTTTGATATTAGTGACGTTCCTTCCAGACCCTATTGGGAGGATGTTACAGATTGGTATCAGAGCATAACCAGGCTGTTATAGAGAACCAGAATTGCATTTTTATGTGTGCCTTACTTGTTAGCTAGGGTGCCTTAGCAATCTAGGAAACTATAACCTTTCCTGCCTTAGAATTAAAGCACTTAGGATTGCTCCATAATCTTAACGATTATGCTTTAATATACTTGACTTAAAGATTCTAATCAAAATCTCTTTCCTAATATTAGGATGTCTAATTCTCATCAAGCGAACAAAATGAATCTTTTCGAGCCAACCGAAAAAGATACTGAAAGATCTTCCACTGAAAGACCAGTCTAAAGCCTACCTTATGGCTTTGGTGGTCCTCCATCACCAAATTATAGCCCAAATACTATTATAAAGTTACATGGGTCTCCTGAATACTATCCAACCCCAAGGAATAAAGACAAGAGGAAATGTCTTGAAGAAACTGGGCCGTCAAAGAAAAGATCCCGATCTCCTTCCTACGATGAAGTTGATGCCAAGTACGAGCTCATGAATCTGCGAAAAACTACCGATGACCTTATTCGCCATATTGCAAGGATCGATGCTCAAATGAAGGAAAAAGACCTAGCGATCAAGAAGCTCATAGAGGAAAATGCTGAGCTAAAGAAAGAGATTATATACATACATTTGTTTTATCCCATGACCGATGTGGACTTTAGTTTGCACCCTTACAAGAAATACCCGATGGGGGAAGCAATATCTCTCCTACCTAAGAGAAGATGTTGACTTTAGATTGAAGATGGAGGAAAACTGCGTGAATAATCAACTTTCTATGAGGGACCACAAGTACCATGTAATCAACAATGATGTTTCCAATCTTTATGATAACATCGAGTATCTTTATGAGGAACAAAAGGAGAAGAACGACAAGTTTGAGAAGTTTATGAAGGAGGTTGAGGACGAGAAGAAGAAATATGAAGACTACTTCAATCTTAATATTTCCTAGTTATTTTCTATCTATGCAAAGGCTAGGCCTTAAACTATTTCTATCCCCGAATCATGTAATAAGAAGGCTTGTTTAAAGCCTTGTTCTTAATAAAATAAAGTGTTTAGTTTATATCATATTCATCTTTATTCCACTTAATTTTTTTTTCAAACTTATGACCTATCAAGTTTATCAAACTTCTATATGTTATTGAAGATAACGGTTCGTCCACAAGCTCCTGCTACTACTTCAAACACTCACGCATCTTATGCCTTTATGCATCGGTTTGCGAACCAGAAAATATTATTGGGTTATCACAGTATACGAATTGAAATTCTTTAATCAATATCTGGTTACAAATCTCAACATGTCATACCACCATTATTACATAAATGGATGACACATCATATCTTATCATATATTATCATGTCTATAAACTTTGTCTACCACTTATCCTAAATTTTCTCCGTAAATTACGGAAATCTTTTTGCTATAAATACGTATTCAAGGAGACGAATATAACATTCGGTATTCAATACCCATTTCATATCAAACCCTATTCCAAACATATAATATGAATTTCTCAAACTCTTCAAGCTCCCACGGCAGCGTAACCGGAATAAACGAACCAATCAGCCATCATCTATTCTGGATGAATTGGGGATGGGTTCGTAGCCGACTCAATCAATGGAGACAAGAAGAAGGTGATCCCTTCCACCAACCGAATTCACCTCTTGGCGAAGAACCTGAAGCGCTTACCGGCGAACCAGTCCGAAACACCATTTTATCTCTTCTTTCCAGGGTATCCCGTCACGAATATATAATATCGAAGATTCTAGATCTTATTCACCCCCTTGTTCCAACCACCAATCATCCTGGAATAATAGAAGAAGTCAACGAGCTTCGCGCTCGAGTAGTGGCTCTGGAAAATCTGGTGCGAAACCTACGAACACTAGCAGCAGCACCAGCAGCATAACCAGCATCACCACCAGTACCATCAACATCACCACTAACAGCATCAGCTTCATCAACAACAACATTCGCATCCCCCACCTCAACAACACACTCAGTACCTCAAACATCAACATGATACGCCCCATAGATACCTAGGAATATTAGCAATAAAGAGTTAAGATGTATTGACTCATTCTTCGTGAAGAATTATATATGTATACCTTATATATATATATGATTTGGAACAATAATAAATCTTGTCGTACTAAGCAATTACGTGAGAATCTCAACTAGTATGTACTACTTGGTTAATTCATATCACTAATATGCTATGATGTACACCCTTCGCTAATGACTTAACAATTGTTAATCACTGCTTCAGCACAATAAACTCCATTTCATAATAAATCAAGTATAACGATGAATGTATTAATTCATAACTTCATTAGCGATATATTTCGCAACAATTATGAAATCTCTAAGATTTTGGAGATTATTTACTCTCGTTCCAAACCTCAAATCAAATTAGTTTAATATATAATAACTCATTAAATCCATGATTATATCTGAAGAATACATATATGAACGTATATCTTCAAAAAGATTGTAAAAACTGTTAATTGTGAAAATATTTTAACGGGTAGGTAATACCCGAGAAATATTTACATCTCACATAAATACACTGTACATTCTTCAATTTCGATTCATAAATCATTAATTATACTCACTGCCTTCACTGTGATACACAATCATTTTCATACAAATTTAATTACACATTCTGAAATTAACATACCAGAATTCAAGTAAAGCTTTAGCAGGTGTTATCTTCCTAAAGATCACTACATTCATGAATTATATTCATTCGTATTCTATGATGAATTATCACATCAAACCACCGAAATTATCATCAACAACGCCTATTCGTTAACCATTAGATCCGTTGACGATTACAATCAGCGTTTAATCATCTAAAAAATAAAATTTCTTGAAACCATATCGGATTGATAACCAATGATTCAGATATGGTAGCATTAAATGCAGAGGAAATAAAAGAATTTTCCTCGTCATTGGAACTAAGAAATTCTGAGATATCACTGTATCTTTCGTTATAAATATCCTCTATATTTCTGAAGATATCTTTATAACGATTCTTGTCAGCAATTAATTATCTCTTTGCGATATCTTTATCACATCATAAAGGAAACTATTTTAGTTTCTATATTCTGTAAAGTTCAAGTTTAAATTATGAATGATTTGAAGTAGTGTTGAGAATTGAAGCATGAGTTAGTATAATATAATGACGTCAGGCCAACGAGATTATATTACAGTAAGTCATGCTAAATTTTTAATGGAAGATGATGATTCATAGACTTTATAATCATCATTTGTCATGTTACACCACTCTTATCTATTTAAACTCTAAACATATCAAGAAAATATTTTTCTTGATAATTCGGTCTTTTTCGGATATTCTGGTAATATGACAAATCAAATCGTGCTATTACCTTTCCTTCTGCTTTGAATATCATGATCATTCGAAACTTCATACCTACGAATTCTGGACCGTTACTTGCTTTACAAAAGCATGAAGCTTCGACATATAAGGGAAAATATAAATCCCGATAACAACACTGAAATTACAAACCGTGTATATCAATGCGTATAGCAATATAAAGACACGGGAGAACTAAAAACACAATAAATTCTAGAGCATAGTAGAAGTAAACAGACTCCTCTGGTGGGAGTTGGAAAAGAAAGATGATTGTGGCGATAACCAATATAATGTCAAAGACAAGAACTGGATTGAGCATATTAACAAAACTTTTGGAAGTATGAATTGAGAAAGAAAGTATATAAGTGGTGAAGATTATGAAACGGAAGAAGCTAATTTATAGCAAAAATTCCAGACACAGCAATCGAGGCAATTCACCGCATTTAATTAAAGAAAATCCTAATTTTCGTAATTACCGAAAAATCAAATCTTATAAAGATTTCGAAGATTTCTTTAATTCCTTGAAATCTGGAAATCAATCGTAACTAAGTCAAAAGTTAAGGCGAACATTTAATTCCTCATTTTCTCTTTTACGATAGCTTCGTTTATACTCTTTCTATAATCGAATTACTTTATCCATATTATTTAATGTCGATAAAACTCTAATTCAACATTCTTGTTATAAAGAATGACGATCTCTATCAAATTTCATGACTATGATTTTCATGAACTCCTCTCTGTTTTGTCTGCCTAATATTGCAGCATAAACGCTCAAGGTTTTAAATGAGCTCAATATTATTCATAACATATTTCATGTATCCAATTTACTGAAATGACTTGCATAACATCATCATTTTGAATGATCTCTGCATTAATGATAAAATGCACTTCGTAGAAGAACCTATAGAGATTATGGTTTGTATGACTTAAACGCTTGAAACAAAACAATATTCTATCCTTTGGAAAACACGCAAGGCCCCGAACATACCTGGGAACGTGAAGACCAAATGAAACAGAAATATCCCCATCTCTTCTCAACCGCTGATGCATCCGAGAAGTCTATCTAAAACTTCGGGACGAAGTTTTTATTAACGGGGAGGTACTGTAACAACCCTCACTTTTCGACTTCTAAATTACTGAATTAATCCTAGGGTTATATGTCTGACTATATGTATTAAGGGTTGTTATATACAATTAAATATTGACCGAATAGTAATTTTTAGTCAACAATGTACGCTTAAATAAATAATATATTATTAATTTATATAATTTGACATAATTTAACTAAGTATATAAACTTTGTATCACTTTTATTATTTAGTTAATGTATTATATATTTAACTATATAATAAATCCAATTATATATAAATGTAATAATATTTACAAACTTACTAAAACTATAGTTTAATAATTAAAATCATAATTATTATTAAAAATACAAAATACCGAATTATTTATTATTTTTATGCAAAATTTGTATTTATTAATTAAATAAAACAAAAATAAAAATAAAAAATAAAATATTATTGACAAATATTCTTGGAAAAGCATTAAATTAATTTGTTTATTTATATAAAAAAAATTCTTAAAATAAATGAAAAAAATAAATAAATAAATAAATAAATAAGTTACTTTTTAATTAAAAATTGTAATGGAAAAACTACTTTTATTATTTTATTTTGTGCATTATCCCATGACCTAACATTTAATATTTTTTAATTTTAAAATCCCATTAAGAATTAAAATATTTCTTTTTATTTTAATTATTTTATTCTTTTTACCTAATTTTTTCAAGTATAAATACCCCTCATTTCTCATTCAAACTCACACCAAAATTTCTCTCATTCTCTCTTTGAAGAATTACTACTAGTAAGTATTCTTTTCTTACTTTTTATTTTTTTTACTTTTTACTTTTTACTTTTTACTTCGGTTATTATTTTTACCGAAACATGTAAATAATGTTATAAATTATATGCAATTAAAAATAAAATAAATAACATGTATACACTATTACTATTACTAGCACCTATAACCTACTACTTATATTGTAACATAAAAACATTTTGGGATATGTATTAGAGATGTATAGATCTTTGATAAGGCTAAAAAGGAACATATATTTCATAGCAAAATCCCCCAAGAAAGACAAGATTTTAGTTGCAATTGTTCCATTTTCAAGTAATATTCGTTTATTTTAAATAAGTGCGAAGACAAAAGGCGAAAACGACGATTTGAAGACAAAAAGGTCCAAAAAGCTAAAAAGTACAAGATACAATTAAAAAGGTTCAAATTATTGATGAAGAACGTCTAAAAATGACAAGAGTACAAGTTACAAAACACAAAGTACAAGATATTAAATTGTACGCAAGGACGTTCGAAAATCCGGAACCGGGACATGAACCAACTTTCAGCGCTCGACGCAACGGTGTAAAAATTACGAGTCAACTATGCACAAGAATAAAATATAATATTTAAATAATTCATAATAAGAATAATATTAAATAATAAAAAGTTGTTAATTGAGCATAGTTCAGGGGTCGTAAATGAAAATTTCAATTCTAATTTCGCCTATAAAATCGATGATTTACGATCAAAATAGGTAGACTTTTTTTTTTCGATCTTTTTTTTTCTTCTATCTTTTTCTTATTTTTCTATCTATCAATATCAATATCTATATTCTATATCTCTATCATAATGTTAACTTAATAAGATATAACAATAATCTTAATTTTAATTTTAAATTATGATAATAATAAGATTTATGATAGAGATCGTTTGAGTGTGTAAGTCGAAATTCTGTCCGTGTAACGCTACGCTATTTTTAATCATTGTAAGTTATGTTCAACCTTTTTACATTAATGTATCGTAACTAAGTTATTATTATGCTTATTTGAGCCGAAGTAATCGTGATGTTGGGCTAAAATATTAAGAAGGGGTTATTGAACTTTGGACCATAATTAAGGTTTGGGCAAAAGACCGACACTTGTGGAAATTGAACTATTGACTATTAATAGATGGGGGGTATTGTCTAATTGAGTGACAACTCATTGGAGTCTGTCGAACCTATCTTCAAATTAATTAACCTAATAATTAATAATGATTATGGTTGTCCTATTTAGTGATGTTCATATGGAATCTGTTATAATCATTTAATTAATCAATTGGGTTGGGTAATTGATTATTTATTCTGATCAAGTGGATGAATTAATATTCATAAACTAATTAAAACAGGGGTGGATTACATACAGTGATAACTGGTGTAATTGTTGACAGAAGTGATAACTGCGTCACAGTTTAAATCCTTAATCAGTTGGAATATTTGACTTCGGGTATAAGGGTAATTTGACGAGGATACTCGCACTTTATATTTATGACCGATGGACTATTATGGACAAAAACCAGATAGACGTATCAAATAAACCAGGACAAAGGACAATTAACCCATGGTAATAAATTAAAATCAACACGTCAAACATCATGATTACGGAAGTTTAAATAAGCATAATTCTTTTATTATATTTCTCATCGTATCTTTATTTACTGTCATTTTATTACTCGCAATTTTATTTTCTGTCATTTTATTTATCGCAATTTATTTTACGCACTTTAATTTTTGTCATTTATTTTTACGCTTAAAATCGACAAACCGGTCATTAAACGGTAAAACCCCCATTTTATAATAATACTACTACTTATTTATATATATATTTTTACAAATAAACTTAATAATATAGCGTTAACTTCACCAGCTCCCTGTGGAACGAACCGGACTTACTAAAAACTACACTACTCTACGATTAGGTACACTGCCTATAGTGTTGTAGCAAGGTTTAGGTATATCCCATCCGTAAATTAATAAAACTTGTGTCATATTTTGTAGTATTTTGTATTAAAAATTTAATACTATTTCGTACCCTCACGCTACAACATCAAGTTTTTGGCGCCGCTGCCGGGGAGCGCTAAAACGCTATATTTTTAATTATAATAATATTGAAATAGAATATAATAATATAATAATATTGAAATAGAATATAATAATATAAAAATATTTAAGAATCTTTACGTAAATTTTAAAAAAAAAAGTCGTATTTATTAAATACTTCAGGGGTATATTATGTAACTTATAATTAATAATTGCTATCATGTCGCTTTCATGTGAATAGTAAATTAATTAATTTATTTTCATTTACTATTCATGAATAGTAAATGAATATAAAAAAAAAAAAAAAAAAGTTTTAAAAAAAAATTATAATTATAAAAAAATTATTAATTTATAAAAAAAAAGCGTTTTTTTAAAAAAAAAAAAAAAAAAAAATCGTTTTTTAAAAAAAAAAAAAAAAAAAAAAAAAAAAAAAAAAAAAAAAAACGTTTTTTTTTTTAAAAAAAAACGAAAAAAAAAAAAAAAAAAAAAAAAAAAAAAAACAAAAACGTAAAAAAAAAAAAAAACGTAAAAAAAAAAATTATTAAAAAAAAATATATATATTTTTAAAATTTTGTCTATAAAAAAAATGTTTTTTTTTTTTTAGTTTTATTACCTTTAGATTTTTAGACTATAGTCGCAACTTTTTGTATTAAGTTTAGTTTTGCCATAGTTATTTTTACTTCTAGAATTTTTAGGCTTTGCCGTAAAATCCCTTAAGTGCTTATTCCTTAGACTAAGTTTTAGGTGCTTTAGAATTTTACGACGCCGTATTTCGCACTACTTTCTTATTTTTATTTTTCGACGCCTATTTTTCGACCTTTTATTTTTCGACATTTTTCGACGCGCAATCTTTTTCTCTCTTATTTCTCGCCATTCTAGTTTTTAGGACTTAGAATTTTTTCTACTTCTTCTCTAAATTTCTTAAAATTACGAAAATTTATTTTAAGTGGTTAAATTGATAGACATCAAAATTTTCTGGTTCGTAGTAATAGTTGGATTTGTACGTGGACCGGGTTATTGGAGCCAAACAGTACTCAATTATATTGAGACCAAACGAATCCTGCCCCTCTGCTGCATCTTTTGGCTATTCGAAACGTGGGCAAAATCAGAAAAGTCTATTGGTTGGATAACTTATTATAATTTTTCTTTCCTTTTTAAAACTAATAGGATATTCAGTGAATGCACCGAGCAAGACGTTCACCACCTTTTGTACGTTCACCACCTGTAACTCGATCAAGACATCGTTTAACAAATATAGCTGCCGTTGATTTTTCTTTAGACTCGTCATCAAGTCGACCGAGTACTTCAACTCAAATTTCCGATAATCCAGTTTTTGAAACCAATATCACAATTGAGAATCCGGAGAATACTCAGGGACAATTCCGAGACCCTGATCCATTAATTATTCCTCCGGAACCACCAATCATTCAAACAGAGATTGTTGAGGAAGAAACCATTAAATCAGAAACCTCTAGTGATTCAGATACAACACTTCCAATCATGGAAAATCTAGAACCTCTAAGTATGGAAGATCGAATGAGAGCTACACGCACGGGCCAAGGTCATGCCATTATTAAACCAGAAGTTAATGCTCCAGATTATGAAATCAAAGGACAAATTCTACACATGGTGACTAATCAATGCCAATTCAGTGGTGCACCGAATGAAGATCCTAACGAACACCTTCGTACGTTTAAAAGAATTTGTACACTATTCAAAATCCGAGAAGTGGAAGATGAGCAGATCTATCTCATGTTGTTTCCCTGGACTTTAAAGGGAGAAGCCAAAGATTGGTTAGAATCGTTACCTGAAGGGGCGATTGACACATGGGATGTTTTAGTTGAAAAATTTCTTAAACGATTCTTTCCGGCATCCAAAGCCGTGAGACTTCAAGGAGAAATTGTTACGTTCGCGCAAAAGCCAAATGAAACTCTATATGAAGCGTGGACAAGATTCGGAAGGATGTTGAGAGGATGTCCTCAACACGGATTAGATACTTTTCAAATAGTACAAATCTTCTATAAAGGCGTAGACATCGCCACACGAAAAGACATCGACATAACAGCTGGTGGTTCCATTATGAAGAAAACCGCAACTGAAGCTTACAAAATGATTGATAACACAGCCTCCCACTCGCATGAGTGGCATCAAGAAAAAGATATCTTTCGGTCATCTAAAGTGGCTAGAGCCGATTCTAGCCATGACTTTGATTCCGTTTCCGCAAAAATAGATGCTTTCGAAAGACGAATGGAAAAGATGAATAAAGATATTCACGCAATACGAATCAGTTGTGAGCAATGCGGTGGACCACACTTATTGAAAGATTGTCACATTGAACCAACGATGGAACAACGAGAGAATGTTTCCTATATGAACCAAAGGACGGGAAGTAATTATCAAAATAATTATCAACCGCCAAGGATAAACTTCAATCGAAATCAAAACATTCTTTACAATCCAAATGGACCCAACAACAACTCGTATAACCAACAAGGTTCGAATAACCAACCAACTCAAAACAACACTTTCAATCCACAAAGACATGGCTTGTATAAACCACCACAACAAACCGAAGAGAAAAAGTCAAATATGGAAGACGTGGTATTCAAGCTAGTTGAATCTCAAACACAATTTATTGAAACTCAAACCCAAACAAATGAGAGGTTTGATCAGTCATTAAGAACTCAACAAGCTTCCATTTTGAATCTAGAAAAACACGTAGGTACTCTTGCTAGCATGATGAGTGAGAGGGAACAAGGAAAGCTACCGAGTAATACTGAAGTAAATCCTCGGAATGAGAATGTTAATATGGTGTCAACAAATTCTGAAAAACCAGCTCCAGAAGATGGGAAGGTTTTAGATGTGAGTAACAATGAAGAAGTTACAACACCACCACCACCCGAGTATGTAAAGCCAGTGGTGGCACCATACAAACCACCCATCCCGTTTCCAAGAAAAGGAGTTGAGTATGAGCAAGTGATAAGTAATAAAGATTGTGATACCTCTGGAAAGAAGAAGAAGAAAAAGAATAAGAAAGTGCAAGAAACAAAAGCCGTAAATATAAACCCGGTGAAGACAGTTCCACCAAAACCTCCACCTAGGGTAGGTGATCCGGGTGAATTTATTGTTCCTTGTCTACTTAGTGATTGTGTCATGTATGATGCACTAGCAGATTTAGGTGCAAGTGTAAGTGTTATGCCTCTTTCATTATATAAGAGATTAGGTGTAGCTGAGTTAAGTCCAACGGATATGAGTGTTCGACTCTTTGATCAAACCATTAAGCACCCAGTTGGAATTGCTGACAACCTACCCATTCAAGTAGGCAATTTAACCTTTCTAGTCGAATTCATTGTCATTAACATAGAAGAGGACCCAAACATTCCTCTAATTTTAGGTCGACCATTCTTTGCGTCCACCGGGGCGTTATTTGATGTAGGAAATGGTAAGATGACACTTAAAAGTGGTGACAAATCGATCACCTTTATGATTCGAAAGTCTAAATCTCCACCAACCAAAACCGTTGAACCAGTAAAAACGATTGGTAATAACCATGTTGTTTTACCAACTCCAACGGTAGTGCTAAACAATAATGAAACGCCTAAGTGTGGGGAAAATGAAGTAACACCTAAGGATGACATGATAACAAAGAACCCCGTTGTTGATACGAAATTAGATGACCCCGTTATTAACAGTTCAATGAAGAAACTTTACAAACGGGCTATCGATGCTAGAAGTAAGGGGAACTTTAAGTTATGTAACCGGTTAGTATCCAATCTGTCGCCTAAAGAAAAGGCGAAGCTAGTTGAAATTATGGATATTACACAGGAATCCGACCAATGGCTTAAAGAGAAAGTCACAGATATGCAAGTTGATTATGGACCAAGAGAAATTGACGATGAAGTTAATCACAATTTTGACACCACAGCTACCTAAGTGTGGGGAGATTCATGTGTTCTAAAAAGAAAATGCTATCTAGAGTTAGTTGTTCTGTTCTCGTGTAGTTCCGAGAATGGAATCCGAGTGGTCTTTTCCACTAGCAGACACTAAAGAACTAGTTTTCTCCCTCCATTCTGAATTTTTATTTTTTAGGTTTTAATTAATATGCCTTTTAAATTTAAGTTTTGTGTGATTTTAAAAACAAAATTTACTTTAATTCATTAAGTAAAAAAATGATTTCTAAAATTCGTCGTGAGTTGAAGATTAGGTAGTTGAGCCGAAATTGCTTTACCCAAGGACGGGGCGATAAATTTTGTTATCATTATATTTAATTTTATTGATTTAAAGTATGCCAAAAATATTATACTTTATAAATTTTTGAAAAGTGGGGTTATAAACCAAACTTCAAAAATATATATACATATATATATGTTTGTATTTTATCTTATGTACAAAACAGAGTAAAACAATGCACTTTCAAAGACTGTCATTAAAGTTAAGCAAAAGGTACTAATTTTGACGACAAGACGCAAAACAACAAATATGATATAACAAATGAAGGAATGAATGATGAGGCGCCATCTATCATTCGACGAGCTTTGTAATTACAAACTCGGTATTTTTAATCACTTTTCTACGCTAATCACCCTCATGAATTTAAATTATAGTCTGATTTCATGCAAATGAGGGCATTGCATGATCTTAAGTGTGGGGAAGGGTTATAAATTCTCTCAGGTTTATACTTGGTTTATTTGCCAAATTTTGTGAAAATTTGAAAAATTTTCAATTAAATGAAGTCAAAATCATGTTTATACATATTTATGAACGGTGAAAACTAGGTGATAATACCGAAATTATCGTTACCTCGGAAAGGACATAAATTGAGAAACACCCTAAAACGCTTGAATTCATTTAAAATGAAATAAAAGAAAATAAAAAGGCAAAGAAAGAAACTAAGTGTGGGAAGAATGTACCAAGTTATTCAATTTAAAACAAATATCACATATTTTTGTACAAGATTATTGCAGGTACTTTTGCTTTGGACGATACTAATCAGTTTTACCCGGTTTACTGTAATACATTTGAAAGAAAGATGGATCTACACGATGAATCAATTCCATCATTAAAAGGAAGTAAAGTCTTCCGAAAAAGACACGCGCTTCTTGATTTAGGTCATGAAGTTGTCGTCCAGACCAGCTGTAGGTTGACGAAAAACTTAGAAAAGTCATCTCTAAAATCAGCAGGAAATCCACGGACCTCAGCATCAAACAGGGTCGCTAAGTGGTCAGATTTATCCTAACCATGAGAAGGATTTATCTCGTACAATGGGGAGGCACCGTGCAAATTAGCTTGATAAGACTAATGAATCAGATCCCCAGAAAGGATAATCTCCTTAAAGATTAAAAATCAGCTTTTAAGACTGATATTACTCAATCCTTGAGATTGACCTTAAAGATTGAGAATTCAAACTCATGGAATTCAATGATATCTAAACTCGAGCTTGAACGAGAAAATATTTTGATCAAAAATACAAACCGATTTGTTTTCTGAAAAACCATTTTCAATGCGTTCATTACCATTGAACGTAAAATCCTAAGAAATTCACCTGGAATTCATTAGGTCACCTGAACCAAATCGGGTGTCAACCGTAAGAACGGTGGTTGCATAGCATGGTCGGAGACAGGACCTTGTGCCAGACCGAAAAATCATAGGATGATCTTTACTATCGCTCCTACCAAGGATAGTTCTAGCATCCGACATGTTAAAAGACCATAATCATCTGCATGTCACGGGACATTGCCTTAACAGTTTCTTGTTCATCGCTTTCCTTTACAACCGGACGGTAGTTTACCGAAAGGTAATATACGGAACAAGTAAACTGGATGTGTGCTTTCCGATACCGGGATAGCAGTGGATTACACGAACCTAAAAGTTTTTAGCCAAAATATTGATCCACAAATATATTTTGCAACACCAATGATGGATCAAATCAGAAAACTTGTCTAGGGTAAAATCTAGCTTGAATTTTCAAAAGATCAAATGTTTTCATAAAGATCCAATTTCCTTAAAGGATTTAAATTTTTATAGTCATGTGGGACTGTAAACCGCCTTTCAAATGTGCACTTTGCTTTGGAAACCGAAAGTAAATCGGCTATTTGATTGCAAGTGTCGTTGACCTAAACCCAAGGCAACTGTGGATGACACACCCACCTTTAACCATGGTTCTATTGTTAATATCATTGTTTATACCGCTCTATCAAAATCACTGATGTACAAAGTGTAATGAATAAAGAAGTGATTCGTGTGATGTATTATATTATTTCAAGACTGTATTGCTTGAGGACAAGCAACGCTCAAGTGTGGGGATATTGATAAGGCTAAAAAGGAACATATATTTCATAGCAAAATCCCCCAAGAAAGACAAGATTTTAGTTGCAATTGTTCCATTTTCAAGTAATATTCGTTTATTTTAAATAAGTGCGAAGACAAAAGGCGAAAACGACGATTTGAAGACAAAAAGGTCCAAAAAGCTAAAAAGTACAAGATACAATTAAAAAGGTTCAAATTATTGATGAAGAACGTCTAAAAATGACAAGAGTACAAGTTACAAAACACAAAGTACAAGATATTAAATTGTACGCAAGGACGTTCGAAAATCCGGAACCGGGACATGAACCAACTTTCAGCGCTCGACGCAACGGTGTAAAAATTACGAGTCAACTATGCACAAGAATAAAATATAATATTTAAATAATTCATAATAAGAATAATATTAAATAATAAAAAGTTGTTAATTGAGCATAGTTCAGGGGTCGTAAATGAAAATTTCAATTCTAATTTCGCCTATAAAATCGATGATTTACGATCAAAATAGGTAGACTTTTTTTTTTCGATCTTTTTTTTTTCTTCTATCTTTTTCTTATTTTTCTATCTATCAATATCAATATCTATATTCTATATCTCTATCATAATGTTAACTTAATAAGATATAACAATAATCTTAATTTTAATTTTAAATTATGATAATAATAAGATTTATGATAGAGATCGTTTGAGTGTGTAAGTCGAAATTCTGTCCGTGTAACGCTACGCTATTTTTAATCATTGTAAGTTATGTTCAACCTTTTTACATTAATGTATCGTAACTAAGTTATTATTATGCTTATTTGAGCCGAAGTAATCGTGATGTTGGGCTAAAATATTAAGAAGGGGTTATTGAACTTTGGACCATAATTAAGGTTTGGGCAAAAGACCGACACTTGTGGAAATTGAACTATTGACTATTAATAGATGGGGGGTATTGTCTAATTGAGTGACAACTCATTGGAGTCTGTCGAACCTATCTTCAAATTAATTAACCTAATAATTAATAATGATTATGGTTGTCCTATTTAGTGATGTTCATATGGAATCTGTTATAATCATTTAATTAATCAATTGGGTTGGGTAATTGATTATTTATTCTGATCAAGTGGATGAATTAATATTCATAAACTAATTAAAACAGGGGTGGATTACATACAGTGATAACTGGTGTAATTGTTGACAGAAGTGATAACTGCGTCACAGTTTAAATCCTTAATCAGTTGGAATATTTGACTTCGGGTATAAGGGTAATTTGACGAGGATACTCGCACTTTATATTTATGACCGATGGACTATTATGGACAAAAACCAGATAGACGTATCAAATAAACCAGGACAAAGGACAATTAACCCATGGTAATAAATTAAAATCAACACGTCAAACATCATGATTACGGAAGTTTAAATAAGCATAATTCTTTTATTATATTTCTCATCGTATCTTTATTTACTGTCATTTTATTACTCGCAATTTTATTTTCTGTCATTTTATTTATCGCAATTTATTTTACGCACTTTAATTTTTGTCATTTATTTTTACGCTTAAAATCGACAAACCGGTCATTAAACGGTAAAACCCCCATTTTATAATAATACTACTACTTATTTATATATATATTTTTACAAATAAACTTAATAATATAGCGTTAACTTCACCAGCTCCCTGTGGAACGAACCGGACTTACTAAAAACTACACTACTCTACGATTAGGTACACTGCCTATAGTGTTGTAGCAAGGTTTAGGTATATCCCATCCGTAAATTAATAAAACTTGTGTCATATTTTGTAGTATTTTGTATTAAAAATTTAATACTATTTCGTACCCTCACGCTACAACATCAATCTTCGAACTTTCTTGACGAATGGTTTCTATGAGATTCTAGGCAGAGGGTTTGGATTTCCGATTTAAAGGGTCCTATGGCTCAAGCCCCTAGATCTAAATTAGCCATTCGAAGGGAAAGGGGTGATTGGAAGTTTATCTAATACGACAAGTATCCTAAAATGGAAAACGCTGATAAAAGTAGAAACTCTCTAGTCATAGAAACTTAGTAAAATAAGAAACTTTCTAAAAATGGAAACTTTATAAAAATAGTAACTTACTAGGAATAGAAACTTAGTAAAACAAACTATACTTAAACACATACTTAAACTTAAACATGGGCAAAACACTTAACTACTCTTAAATGTCAATAGGTTGACTTTCCTGCTCACTCGTTCAACTCTTTATTCCGAGGAATAACACTCTCTCTACTTACTAAGGTGAACTCATAGCCCCTCTTTATTGCTAGCAAACTTACTTACTTTTACTTGGGGTGAGACACATGCTGTTTTTACTTTTTTACACTTTAGACACAAGTACCAAACTGTTAAACTATGCTATACCCGGCTATGTCCGACTAAGTCCCTACAGTGATATTTTTAATTGCTGCGGCGTGCTTAATTATTGGGGGTAGGCCTATCGGGAGTAACGTCCCCGATACATTTGACCAAGTCATTGTATTACTTAATAATGAAATTAAACCGACAAGGACAGACACAACTTGTCATGGGGCAAACTTGAACATTTAGTCTAAATATCACGCATTGGCATAACTTTTTGATCCTGCGGGAGATCAACTTTACAAACTAAATCTTGTGGTCTAAAACAACGACAAACTTTTTGTTAAACCTATGAACTTCACTCAACCTTTTTGGTTGACACTTTAGCATGTTTTGTCTCAGGTGCTGTTTGATTCAACCTCTTATACTTACTGCTTATGTGATGCTACTTGGACATAGGATCAAGAGATATCGCATTTATTACTTCTGCATATGAACATTTACGATATTGTTATTCCTGTCATTGTAACGATATTTCATTTTCCGCTGCGTACTCATTAAAGTTAAATTCATCATTTAGTATTGTTCTCATTTATTATAATATGTTGGTATGTTTTGATATTAGTGACGTTCCTTCCAGACCCTATTGGGAGAACGTTACAGATTGGTATCAGAGCATAACCAGGCTGTTATAGAGAACCAGGATTGCATTTTTATGTGTGCCTTACTTGTTAGCTAGGGTGCCTTAGTAATCTAGGAAACTATAACCTTTCCTGCCTTAGAATTAAAGCACTTAGGATTGCTCCATAATCTTAACGATTATGCTTTAATATACTTGACTTAAAGATTCTAATCAAAATCTCTTTCCTAATATTAGGATGTCTAATTCTCATCAAGTGAACAAAATGAATCTTTTCGAGCCAACCGAAAAAGATACTGAAAGATCTTCCACTGAAAGACCAGTCCAAAGCCTACCTTATGGCTTTGGTGGTCCTCCATCACCAAATTATAGCCCAAATACTATTATAAAGTTACATGGGTCTCCTGAATACTATCCAACCCCAAGGAATAAAGACAAGAGGAAATGTCTTGAAGAAACTGGGCCGTCAAAGAAAAGATCCCGATCTCCTTCCTACGATGAAGTTGATGCCAAGTACGAGCTCATGAATCTGCGAAAAACTACCAATGACCTTATTCGCCATATTGCAAGGATCGATGCTCAAATGAAGGAAAAAGACCTAGCGATCAAGAAGCTCATGGAGGAAAATGTTGAGCTAAAGAAAGAGATTATATACATACATTTGTTTTATCCCATGACCGATGTGGACTTTAGTTTGCACCCTTACAAGAAATGCCCGATGGGGGAAGCAATATCTCTCCTACCTAAGAGAAGATGTTGACTTTAGATTGAAGATGGAGGAAAACCGCGTGAATAATCAACTTTCTATGAGGGACCACAAGTACCATGTAATCAATAATGATGTTTCCAATCTTTATGATAACATCGAGTATCTTTATGAGGAACAAAAGGAGAAGAACGACAAGTTTGAGAAGTTTATGAAGGAGGTTGAGGACGAGAAGAAGAAATATGAAGACTACTTCAATCTTAATATTTCCTAGTTATTTTCTATCTATGCAAAGGCTAGGCCTTAAACTATTTCTATCCCCGAATCATGTAATAAGAAGGCTTGTTTAAAGCCTTGTTCTTAATAAAATAAAGTGTTTCGTTTATATCATATTCATCTTTATTCCACTTAATTTTTTTTTCAAACTTATGACCTATCAAGTTTATCAAACTTCTATATGTTATTGAAGATAACGGTTCATCCACAAGCTCCTGCTACTACTTCAAACACTCACGTATCTTATGCCTTTATGCATCGGTTTGCGAACCGGAAAATATTATTGGGTTATCACAGTATACGAATTGAAATTCTTTAATCAATATCTGGTTACAAATCTCAACACGTCATACCACCATTATTACATAAATGGATGACACATCATATTTTATCATATATTATCATCTCTATAAACTTTGTCTACCACTTATCCTAAATTTCCTCCGTAAATTACGGAAATCTTTTTGCTATAAATACGTATTCAAGGAGACGAATATAACATTCGGTATTCAATACACATTTCATATCAAACCCTATTCTAAACATATAATATGAATTTCTCAAACTCTTCAAGCTCCCACGGCAGTGTAACCGGAACAAACGAACCAATCAGCCATCATCTATTCTGGATGAATTGTGGATGGGTTCGTATCCGACTCAATCAATGGAGACAAGAAGAAGGTGATCCCTTCCACCAACCGAATTCACCTCTTGGCGAAGAACCTGAAGCGCTTACCGGTGAACCAGTCCGAAACACCATTTTCTCTCTTCTTTCCAGGGTATCCCATTACGAATATATAATATCGAAGATTCTAGGTCTTATTCACCCCCTTGTTCCAACCACCAATCATCCCGGAATAATAGAAGAAGTCAACTAGCTTCGCGCTCGAGTAGTTGCTCTGGAAAGTCTGGTGCGAAACCTACGAACACCAGCAGCAGCACCAGCAGCATAACCAGCATCACCACCAGTACCATCAACATCACCACTAACAGCATCAGCTTCATCAACAACAACATTCGCATCCCCCACCTCAACAACACACTCAGTACCTCAAACATCAACATGATACGCCCCATAGATACCAAAGAATATTAGCAATAAAGAGTTAAGATGTATTGACTCATTCTTCGTGAAGAATTATATATGTATACCTTATATATATATGATTTGAAACAATAATAAATCTTGTCATACTAAGCAATTACGTGAGAATCTCAACTAGTATGTACTACTTGGTTAATTCATATCACTAATATGCTATGATGTACACCCTTCGCTAATGACTTAACAATTGTTAATCACTGCTTCAGCACAATAAACTCCATTTCATAATAAATCAAGTATAATGATGAATGTATTAATTCATAACTTCATTAGCGAAATATTTCTCAACAATTATGAAATCTCTAAGATTTTGGAGATTATTTACTCTCGTTCCAAACCTCAAATTAAATGAGTTTAATATATAATAACTCATTAAATCCATGATTATATCTGAAGAATACATATATGAACGTATATCTTCATAAAGATTGTAAAAACTGTTAATTGTGAAAATATTTTAACGGGTAGGTAATACCCGAGAAATATTTACATCTCACATAAATACACTGTACATTCTTCAATTTCGATTCATAAATCATTAATTATACTCACTGCCTTCACTATGATACACAATCATTTTCATACAAATTTAATTACACATTCTGAAATTAACATACCAGAATTCAAGTAAAGCTTTAGCAGGTGTTATCTTCCTAAAGATCACTACATTCATGAATTATATTCATTCGTATTCTATGATGAATTATCACATCAAACCACCAAATTATCATCAACAACGCCTATTCGTTAACCATTAGATCCGTTGACGATTACAATCAGCGTTTAATCATCTAAAAAATAAAATTTCTTGAAACCATCTCGGATTGAAAACCAATGATTCAGATATGGTAGCATTAAATGCAGAGGAAACAAAAGAATTTTCCTCGTCATTAGAACTAAGAAATTCTGAGATATCACTGTATCTTTCGTTATAAATATCCTCTATATTTATGAATATATCTTTATAACGATTCTTGTCAGCAATTAATTATCTCTTTGCGATATCTTTATCACATCATAAAGGAAACTGTTTTAGTTTCTATATTCTGTAAAGTTCAAGTTTAAATTATGAATGATTTGAAGTAGTGTTGGGAATTGAAGCATGAGTTAGTATAATATAATGACGTCAGGCCAACGTGATTATATTACAGTAAGTCATGCTAAATTTTTAATGGAAGATGATGATTCATAGACTTTATAATCATCATTTGTCATGTTACACGACTCTTATCTATTTAAACTCTAAACATATCAAGAAAATTTTTTTCTTGATAATTCGATCTTTTTCGGATATTCTGGTAATATGACAAATCAAATCGTGCTATTATCTTTCCTTCTGCTTTGAATATCATGATCATTCGAAACTTCATACCTACGAATTCTGGACCGTTACTTGCTTTATAAAAGCATGAAGCTTCGACATATAAGGGAAAATATAAATCCCGATAACAACACTGAAATCCAGACACAGCAATCGAGGCAATTCACCGCATTTAATTAAAGAAAATCCTAATTTTCGTAATTACCGGAAAATCAAATCTTATAAAGATTTCGAAGATTTCTTTAATTCCTTGAAATCCGGAAATCAATCGTAACTAAGTCAAAAGTTAAGGCGAACATTTAATTCCTCATTTTCTCTTTTACGATAGCTTCGTTTATACTCTTTCTATAATCGAATTACTTTATCCATATTATTTAATGTCGATAAAACTCTAATTCAACATTCTTGTTATAAAGAATGATGATCTCTATCAAATTTCATGACTATGATTTTCATGAACTCCTCTCTGTTTTGTCTGCCTAATATTGCAGCATAAACGCTCAAGGTTTTAAATGAGCTCAATATTATTCATAACACATTTCATGTATCCAATTTACTGAAATGACTTGCATAACATCATCATTTTGAATGATCTCTGCATTAATGATAAAATGCACTTCGTAGAAGAACCTATAGAGATTATGGTTTGTATGACTTAAACGCTTGAAACAAAACAATATTCTATCCTTTGGAAAACACGCAAGGCCCCGAACATACCTGGGAACGTGAAGACCAAATGAAACAGAAATATCCCCATCTCTTCTCAACCGCTGATGCATCCGAGAAGTCTATCTAAAACTTCGAGACGAAGTTTTTATTAACGGGGAGGTACTGTAACAACCCTCACTTTTCGACTTCTAAATTACTGAATTAATCCTAGGGTTATATGTCTGACTATATGTATTAAGGGTTGTTATATACAATTAAATATTGACCGAATAGTAATTTTTAGTCAACAATGTACGCTTAAATAAATAATATATTATTAATTTATATAATTTGACATAATTTAACTAAGTATATAAACTTTGTATCACTTTTATTATTTAGTTAATGTATTATATATTTAACTATATAATAAATCCAATTATATATAAATGTAATAATATTTACAAACTTACTAAAACTATAGTTTAATAATTAAAATCATAATTATTATTAAAAATACAAAATACCGAATTATTTATTATTTTTATGCAAAATTTGTATTTATTAATTAAATAAAATAAAAAATAAAATATTATTGACAAATATTCTTGGAAAAGCATTAAATCAATTTGTTTATTTATATAAAAAAATCCTTAAAATAAATGAAAAAAAATAAATAAATAAATAAATAAATAAATTACTTTTTAATTAAAAATTGTAATGGAAAAACTACTTTTATTATTTTATTTTGTGTATTATCCCATGACCTAACATTTAATATTTTTTAATTTTAAAATCCCATTAAGAATTAAAATATTTCTTTTTATTTTAATTATTTTATTCTTTTTACCTAATTTTTTCAAGTATAAATACCCCTCATTTCTCATTCAAACTCACATCAAAATTTCTCTCATTCTCTCTTTGAAGAATTACTACTAGTAAGTATTCTTTTCTTACTTTTTATTTTTTTTACTTTTTACTTTTTACTTTTTACTTTTTACTTCGGTTATTATTTTTACCGAAACATGTAAATAATGTTATAAATTATATGCAATTAAAAATAAAATAAATAACATGTATACACTATTACTATTACTAGCACCTATAACCTACTACTTATATTGTAACATAAAAACATTTTGGGATATGTATTAGAGATGTACAGATCTTCGAACTTTCTTGACGAATGGTTTCTATGAGATTCTAGGCAGAGGGTTTGGATTTCCGATTTAAAGGGTCTTATGACTCAAGCCCCTAGATCTAAATTAGCCATTCGAAGGGAAAGGGGTGATTGGAAGCTTATCTAATACGACAAGTAACCTAAAATGGAAAACACTGATAAAAGTAGAAACTCTCTAGTCATAGAAACTTAGTAAAATAAGAAACTTTCTAAAAATGGAAACTTTATAAAAATAGTAACTTACTAGGAATAGAAACTTATTAAAATAAACTATACTTAAACACATACTTAAACTTAAACATGGGCAAAACACTTAACTACTCTTAAATGTCAATAGGTTGACTTTCCTGCTCACTCGTTCAACTCTTTATTCCGAGGAATAACACTCTCTCTACTTACTAAGGTGAATTCATAGCCCCTCTTTATTGCTAGCAAACTTACTTACTTTTACTTGGGGTGAGACACATGCTATTTTTACTTTTTACACTTTAGACACAAGTACCAAACTGTTAAACTATGCTATACCCGGCTATGTCCGACTAAGTCCCTACAGTGATATTTTTAATTGCTGCGGCATGCTTAATTATTGGGGGTAGGCCTATCAGGAGTAACGTCCCCGATACATTTGACCAAGTCATTGTATTACTTAATAATGAAATTAAACCGACAAGGACAAACACAACTTGTCATGGGGCAAACTTGAACGTTTAGTCTAAATATCACGCATTGGCATAACTTTTTGATCCTGCGGGAGATCAACTTTACAAACTAAATCTTGTGGTCTAAAACAACGACAAACTTTTTGTTAAACCTATGAACTTCACTCAACATTTTTGGTTGACGCTTTAGCATGTTTTATCTCAGGTGCTGTTTGATTCAAGCTCTTATACTTACTGCTTATATGATGCTACTTGGACATAGGATCAAGAGATATCGCATTTATTACTTCTGCATGTGAACATTTACGATATTGTTATTCCTGTCATTGTAACGATATTTCATTTTCCAATGCGTACTCATTAAAGTTAAATTCATCATTTAGTATTGTTCTCATTTATTATAATATGTTGGTATGTTTTGATATTAGTGACGTTCCTTCCAGACCCTATTGGGAGGACGTTAGAGATTGGTATCAGAGCATAACCAGGCTGTTATAGAGAACCAGGATTGCATTTTTATGTGTGCCTTACTTGTTAGCTAGGGTGCCTTAGCAATCTAGGAAACTATAACCTTTCCTGCCTTAGAATTAAAGCACTTAGGATTGCTCCATAATCTTAACGATTATGCTTTAATATACTTGACTTAAAGATTCTAATCAAAATCTCTTTCCTAATATTAGGATGTCTAATTCTCATCAAGCGAACAAAATGAATCTTTTCGAGCCAACCGAAAAAGATACTGAAAGATCTTCCACTGAAAGACCAGTCCAAAGCCCACCTTATGGCTTTGGTGGTCCTCCATCACCAAATTATAGCCCAAATACTATTATAAAGTTACATGGGTCTACTGAATACTATCCAACCCCAAGGAATAAAGACAAGAGGAAATGTCTTGAAGAAACTGGGCCGTCAAAGAAAAGATCCCGATCTCCTTCCTACGATGAAGTTGATGCCAAGTACGAGCTCATGAATCTGCGAAAAACTACCGATGACCTTATTCGCCATATTGCAAGGATCGATGCTCAAATGAAGGAAAAAGACCTAGCGATCAAGAAGCTCATGGAGGAAAATGCTGAGCTAAAGAAAGAGATTATATACATACATTTGTTTTATCCCATGACCGATGTGGACTTTGGTTTGCACCCTTACAAGAAATGCCCGATGGGGGAAGCAATATCTCTCCTACCTAAGAGAAGATGTTGACTTTAGATTGAAGATGGAGGAAAACCGCGTGAATAATCAACTTTCTATGAGGGACCATAAGTACCATGTAATCAACAATGATGTTTCCAATCTTTATGATAACATCGAGTATCTTTATGAGGAACAAAAGGAGAAGAACGACAAGTTTGAGAAGTTTATGAAGGAGGTTGAGGACGAGAAGAAGAAATATGAAGACTACTTCAATCTTAATATTTCCTAGTTATTTTCTATCTATGCAAAGGCTAGGCCTTAAACTATTTCTATCCCCGAATCGTGTAATAAGAAGGCTTGTTTAAAGCCTTGTTCTTAATAAAATAAAGTGGTTCGTTTATATCATATTCATCTTTATTCCACTTAAATTTTTTTTTTCAAACTTATGACCTATCAAGTTTATTAAACTCCTATATGTTATTGAAGATAACGGTTCGTCCACAAGCTCCTGCTACTACTTCAAACACTCACGTATCTTATGCCTTTATGCATCGGTTTGCGAACCGAAAAATATTATTGGGTTATCACAGTATACAAATTGAAATTCTTTAATCAATATCTGGTTACAAATCTCAACACGTCATACCACCATTATTACATAAATGGATGACACATCATATCTTATCATATATTATCATGTCTATAAACTTTGTCTACCACTTATCCTAAATTTCCTCCGTAAATTAAGGAAATCTTTTTGCTATAAATACGTATTCAAGGAGACGAATATATCATTCGGTATTCAATACCCATTTCATATCAAACCCTATTCCAAACATATAATATGAATTTCTCAAACTCTTCAAGCTCCCACGGCAGCGTAACCGGAACAAACGAACCAATCAGCCATCATCTATTCTGGATGAATTGGGGATGGGTTCGTAGCCGACTCAATCAATGGAGACAAGAAGAAGGTGATCCCTTCCACCAACCGAATTCACCTCTTGGCGAAGAACCTGAAGCGCTTACCAGCGAACCAGTCCGAAACACCATTTTCTCTCTTCTTTCCAGGGTATCCCGTCACGAATATATAATATCGAAGATTCTAGATCTTATTCACCCCCTTGTTCCAACCACCAATCACCCCGGAATAATAGAAGAAGTCAACGAGCTTCGCGCTCGAGTAGTGGCTCTGGAAAATCTGGTGCGAAACCTACGAACACTAGCAGCAGCACCAGCAGCAAAACCAGCATCACCACCAGTACCATCAACATCACCACTAACAGCATCAGCTTCATCAACAACAACATTCGCATCCCCCACCTCAACAACACACTCAGTACCTCAAACATCAACATGATACGCCCCATAAATACCAAGGAATATTAGCAATAAAGAGTTAAGATGTATTGACTCATTCTTCGTGAAGAATTATATATGTATACCTTATATATATATGATTTGGAACAATAATAAATCTTGTCGTACTAAGCAATTACGTGAGAATCTCAACTAGTATGTACTACTTGGTTAATTCATATCACTAATATGCTATGATGTACACCCTTCGCTAATGACTTAACAATTGTTAATCACTGCTTCAGCACAATAAACTCCATTTCATAATAAATCAAGTATAACGATGAATGTATTAATTCATAACTTCATTAGCGAAATATTTCGCAACAATTATGAAATCTCTAAGATTTTGGAGATTATTTACTCTTGTTCCAAACCTCTAATCAAATGAGTTTAATATATAATAACTCATTAAATCCATGATTATATCTGAAGAATACATATATGAACATATATCTTCATAAAGATTGTAAAAACTGTTAATTGTGAAAATATTTTAACGGGTAGGTAATACCCGAGAAATATTTACATCTCACATAAATACACTATACATTATTCAATTTCGATTCATAAATCATTAATTATACTCACTGCCTTCACTGTGATACACAATCATTTTCATACAAATTTAATTACACATTCTGAAATTAACATACCAGAATTCAAGTAAAGCTTTAGCAGGTGTTATCTTCCTAAAGATCACTACATTCATGAATTATATTCATTCGTATTCTATGATGAATTATCACATCAAACCACCGAAATTATCATCAACAACGCCTATTCGTTAACCATTAGATCCGTTGACGATTACAATCAGCGTTTAATCATCTAAAAAATAAAATTTCTTGAAACCATCTCGGATTGATAACCAATGATTCAGATATGGTAGCATTAAATGCAGAGGAAACAAAAGAATTTTCCTCGTCATTGGAACTAAAATATACCGTTTACACACGACCATTACATAATGGTTTACAATAAGAATATATTACATCAAAAATAAGTTTCTTGAATGCAGTTTTTACATAATATCATACATGCATGGACTCCAAATCTTGTCCTTATTTTAGTATGCAACAGCGGAAGCTCTTAATAATCACCTGAGAATAAACATGCTTAAAACGTCAACAAAAATGTTGGTGAGTTATAGGTTTAACCTATATATTATCAAATCATAATAATAGACCACAAGATTTCATATTTCAATATACATTCCATACATAGAGATAAAAATCATTCATATGGTGAACACCTGGTAACCGACATTAACAAGATGCATATAAGAATATCCCCTATAATTCTGGGAAATCCTTCGGACATGATAAAAACAACATCGAAGTACTAAAGCATCCGGTACTTTGGATGGGGTTCGTTAGGCCCAATAGATCTATCTTGAGGATTCGCGTCAATTAGTAGATCGGTTTACTAATTCTTAGGTTACCAAGCAAAAGGGGCATATTCGGCTTCGATCATTCACCCATATAATGTAGTTTAAATTACTTGTATCTATTTCGTAAAATATTTATAAAACTGCATGTATTCTCATCCCAAAATATTAGATTTTAAAAGTGGGACTATAACTCACTTTCACAAATTTTTACTTCGTCGGGAAGTAAGACTTGGCCACTGGCCGATTCACGAACCTATAACAAATATGTACATATATATCAAATTATGTTCAAAATATATTTACAACATTTTTAATACGTTTTAATGTTTTAAGTTTATTAAGTCAGCTGTCCTTGTTAGTAACCTATAACTAGTTGTCCACAATTAGATGTACAGAAATAAATCGATATATATTATCTTGAATCAATCCACGACCCAGTGTATACATGTCTCAGGCTAGATCACAACTCAAAGTATATATATTTTTGGAATCAACCTCAACCCTGTATAGCTAACTCCAACATTACTGCATATAGAGTGTCTATGGTTGTTCCAAATAATATATATATATGGGTCGATATGATATGTCAAAACATTTCCATACGTGTCTATAGTATCCCAAGGTTACATAATATATTATAATACATGTATAATACAATATAAGTTAGCTAGGATATGATTTGTATAGAATTGTTACAACATTCCCGTAGCTACAACACTCAAAAAAAAATATCCAATCTTGTTTTACCCATAACTTCTTCGTTTTAAATCCATTTTGAGTGAATCAAATTGCTATGGTTTCATATTGATCTCTATTTTATGAATATAAACATAAAAAGTATAGGTTTATAGTCGGAAATATAAGTTACAAGTCATTTTTGTAAGAGGTAGTCATTTCAGTCTAAAGAACGACGTCTTGATGACCATTTTGAAAAACATACTTCCACTTTGAGTTTAACCATGATTTTTAGATATAGTTTCATGTTCATAAGAAAAATCATTTTCCCAGAAGAACAACTTTTAAATCAAAGTTTATCATAGTTTTTAATTAACTAACCCAAAACAGCCCGCCGGTGTTACTACGACGGCGTATGTCCGGTTTTACGGTGTTTTTCGTATTTCCAGGTTTTAAATCATTAAGTTAGCATATCATATAGATATAGGACATGTGTTTAGTTGATTTTAAAAGTCAAGTTAGAAGGATTAACTTTTGTTTGCGAACAAGTTTAGAATTAACTAAACTATGTTCTAGTGATTGCAAGTTTAAACCTTCGAATAGGATAGATTTATATGTATGAATCGAATGATGTTATGAACATCATTACTACCTTAATTTTAGTAGGTAAACCTACTTGAAATGAGAAAAATAGATCTAGCTTCAAAGGATCCTTGGATGGCTTGAAAGTTCTTGAAGCAGAATCATGACACGAAAACAAGTTCAAGTAAGATTTCCACTCGAAATAAGTTTGTTATAGTTATAGAAATTGAATCAAAGTTTGAATATGAGTATTACCTTGTATTAGAAAGATATCTTACTATAAATAAGAAAGATTTCTTGAGGTTGGATGATCACTTTACAAGATTGGAAGTAAGCTAGCAAACTTGGAAGTATTCTTGATTTTATGAAACTAGAACTTATAGAATTTATGAAGAACACTTAGAATTTGTTGAGTCCCCAAAATAATTAAGGATTTAATTATGACAATACTGTAATTTATTTGCACTAAAGTGTTATGTGCAGTCAGCACAAGTTTGTTCATGTATAGATAGCAAATCTAGCTGTGTCGAGTGTTTAGTTTGCTGGTCAGTCTACCAGCACAAGGTAGACAGTGTTCTTCAATCAGCACAGGATGTGTACTCAGAAAATCAAGAACATGAAGTGGCTCAGCAATGAAGAACCAGCACAGCTGGAATGCAGCTCACTACACAAGACAGCTATGCTCCATTATAAGCATAGTCGTTTTCCCGAGTGGTCTACATCAATGGTACTATTCAACAGAAGTCAAAGACAAAGTTGAATAGAAAAGGACACGTGTCGGCGACTGACAAGTGACCTTACAAGACCACGTAGGAATGCAGAAGGTTAACGTATGTGCAGACATGGGTTATACTTTTTCATCACCTAGGGAATACAACATTCTATTTGTTTAATTAAATAGTGGTGCCAAACCGAATGGGGTGTTCCTGCAAATAGCTACCAAAGAGGAAAGAAGAGAGCATGCTCTCTGATATAGTTGTCTCCACAAGTACAGACATCCTATGTACCAGTGGACAATAGAACCATTACACGATTAATAGGACTACTATAAATTGTTATATCCACTATTGTTACAACTAGAGGTGTGGGTTTATTTTATAGAGTCAAAAACGTGTCATAGCTGTTAGTTTACCTCTTAGCTATAATCTAGGTAATCTGTATCAACCAACTATCATTCCGCCAAGGATAGTTGTGATTCTTTGTGATTCAATCAATAAAGAATAACTGTTGAAAATTACCTGTGACTCTATTTATTTGCATGCTTGAATACTAATCGAGTTTAACTATTTAGTTAATTGAAAAGAAATTGTATTCACCCCCCCCCCCCCTACAATACTCCTGTTGTTATCAAGGGATCAACAACTGGTATCAGAGCATCAGTCTTGATAATTAATATCTTGGATCTGAATTCTCTCATGGCTGCATATACTAATACAGCTTACCTTGAAAATGGCTCATCCAATAGACCACCCAAATTTGATGAAGATGAGTATGAAACTTGTAAGGCAAGATTCATGCTTCACCTTGAGTCTATTGACCCACTCATGCCTGGTATCGCCACAGATGGTCCATTTGTGCCTACTGAGACTATTGGTAGTGCACCAGCTACAGCTGACACTCCTGCGTTCCTGGCAGAGAGGTTATTCTCACTCCTTCTAGATGGGATGCTGAGGATAAACGTCGTGTTGGACTTGACCCTAAGATCAGAACCTTGTTAGCTATAACTTTGCCTAACCCACTGTTCAAACTGATTAAGGGAAAAGAAAATGCCTAGCTTATGTTAGACTATCTAGATGTTACCTATGAGGGTATGGGAGAAGTTAGGCAGAACAGAATGATTGCTTTAAAACGAGAATATGAAATGTTCTTTGCCTACAAAAACGAAACCCTTAAGCAAATCTTCATTAGGTTTAACTCCTTGATTGCTGACCTGATCACTCTGAATGTCACCTATACTGAGTTTGAACAAGTTAACAAATTCATAGATTCACTGCCCACTAAATGGAAACCTGTTACTGACCCCTTAAGAACCACTCAGACCCTAAAGAACTTTAACATGTCTTCTCTCTACAGTTCACTTTGGAACCAGGAGAAGGCAGAGGCTAAATTTGAACTTAACTTGAAAGAAAACTTTAGGTCTGCCTCCACCACTTCAAAATCTTCTAAGACAGATGATACTGCTCTTATTGCTGCTAAAAAGAAAGCTCAAAAGGCTTTACTGGTTCAAAAGTTGCTGGCAGAAGAAGAGTCAGCTGGGAGTGATGTGGATAGTGGTACTGAGTCTGAAGAAAGCAGTGATGACGAAAGTGATGCAGAAGGGTTTGCTGAAGGTATGGCTTTGCTGGCTAGGCAGTTCAAAAGGTTCAATCGTAATAGAACCAGCAAGTCATACAAAGGGAGTAAGAAACCGAGTGCTAGGTATAGCAGCAAGTCAGTCAAGGGTCCTAAATCTAAGTGTTATAATTGTGGAAAGGTTGGACATTTTGCTGCTGAATGCATGTCCAGGAAACCTTCAACTTCACATGCTAACTCTTTCTCAAAAGCTGACAAGTACAAAAACAAGTACAAAGCTATGAAAGCTCAGATGAAGGAAAGTGCTAAGACTGATAAGAAGGATAAAAATCCAGAAAAGGTTCTAGTTGCTGAGCATCATGATTGGGATGAAACCAGCTCGTCGTCTTCCTCTGATAGTGATACTGATGATGATGGTGCTGGTTATGCTCCAGAAAAGAAGATGTGTTTAATGGCCAAGGAGGTCAAGGAGTCTGATGAAGATGATAGTGGTAGCACATTTTTGGCTGATATGAGGGAAGCTGATCAGAAAAGAGATTCTCCTCAATGGAAAACTAAAGTGATGTATAAGGTGATAATTTTTGACTTATACTGATGATGAAAAGGCCGAAATGTTTGACTACCTAAGAGTTGACTTATGTAGAGGCAGCAAACGTGAAGAAGTTTTGATATCAGACAACAAATCTTTAAATGAGAAACTTAAATGTAAAAATGATGAAGTTAAAATCTTGAAAGATGATATTTCAAAACTCGAAAAACAAAATTTTTCTTTAAGGTCTCTTCACGTTGAGGCAGCAGAAGTCAAGAACCAGCTGGATAATCTTAAAAAGGTTGTCGCTTCATGGTGTACATCTGCTCAACGCACAGCAAAGTGTGTTAACGAGCAGGTGCCTGCCCAAGTTGAAGCTTTCTTTTCTGGTGACTATGCTGCTGCTGCTGCTGCTATTGCAGAGGTTACTTTCGTGGACCCAATTCTTAAAACAGATCCTGAAGCTATCTTGCCAAATACTTTTGCCAAGATAGTTAAAGGTAAAAAGGTCTTGACAAATAAATTTGTTAGACCTGCTACTGTGTCCCCACCACCTGCCATGAAAGAGATTTTGGAGGATGATGTTAGAGCAAGAGAAGCCAGTACCTCAATTGATGAGACTACTGACCCCTCAAGCATCTACTACATGACTCCAAAAGAAAGACGTATCAAAAGGGAAATCACTGAAAATAATCTTAGAAAAGTTAAATCTACTGATTCCCCTTCGTGTTCGAGTTCCAATTGTGCTGAGCCAGCTGATGACAAACTTACTGGTCAACCATTAGCTGCAGACAAGCCAGTTAAACGTAATACTGGCAAGTCCAAGGTAGCAGGAAAAACATCTTCTAGTTCATCAGCTTCAGTAGACAAGATAGTAACTTCCCACGCTGGCTCGTCAAATGATAAAGGCAAAGCAATACGTCATGACTATGGTACTGGTTCCAAGAAGAAAGCTGCCCTTAAGGGAAAAGCAAAAGTGGACTCGAATGAAGAGCTGTCTATCACTGAGATTATGACAGTCAAGCTTGACCAGCTTATTGAGGCAGTAACCAAACATCGCCCCGATCCCCTTTACAATGTGTATGACCCTTCACCGATACCAAATGTGAGAAAATGCTACAAATGTGGAAGCAAGTTTCACTTAGCCAACCGGTGTCCTTTTACCCCAACCCCGTCTGCTGATGCTTCTTCAAGCAAACCAGCAGACAGGAAGAGATCATCAAAGATGACCCTTCCAGAACCCATCCTTGGATGGGTTCCCAAAAAGAACTAATCTCTTAGCTACTGTGTAGGGCATTCAAAACAAGCAATTCTGGTATCTCGATAGTGGATGTTCGAGACATATGACCAGATGTAAGTCCCTGCTAATGGACTATCAAGAAAAAGATGGTTCAGTTGTTTTGTATGGAGATAATTCGTTGGGTTACACAAAGGGTTTTGGTACTTTGACTAATGGGAATGTCACATTCTCAAATGTTGCATATGTCGTTGGGCTTAAACATAATTTACTCAGCATAAGCCAACTGACAAGCAAGAACAAGATAGTCCAATTCAGAAAGAAAATTGGCACTATTTTTGATAAGACAGGGAAGCCACTGCTGACTGCAAAACGTCATGAAAACATGTATCAAATTGATATGAACACAGCAGTCAAAACAACTGATACTTGCTTCTATTCGAAGGCAGCAGACAACCTGAAATGGTTATGGCACAAGAGACTCTCACAACTCAACTTCAAAGATATTCACAAATTATCCAGTAGAAGTTTGGTGTCTGGGCTACCCACCATGTCTTATGTAAAGAACATACTGTGTCCTGGTTGTGAAAAAGGAAAACATCACCATGCCTCATTCAAATCAAAGAAAATCTCATCTGTTGAGAAACCATTTCATTTACTTCATATGGATCTTTTTAGTTCTGTTAATGTGGCCAGCTGTAGTGGGAAGAAGTATACACTGGTTATTGTTGACGAATATTCCAGATTCACCTGGGTATTCTTTTTGAAGCAAAAGAGTGAAGCTGCTGATGAAATTATCAATTTTATCAAAACAATGGAGCTTTTAAATGGGAAACTGGTGAAACAGCTAAGAAGTGATCATGGTACAGAATTCAGAAATGCTACATTAGAAGAATTTTGTGCTGATAAAGGTATTTCACAGAACTTTTCTACTGTGAGAACACCTCAACAAAATGGTGTTGCGGAAAGAAGAAACAGAACTCTCATTGAAGCAGCAAGATCTATGTTAGCTGAGTCTGGACTGAAAAATTCATATTGGGCAGAGGCTGTGAACACTGCATGTTTTACCCAGAATAGATCTCTATTTGTGAAAAGACATCAGAAAACTGCTTATGAAGTTCTCAAAGGAAGAAAACCCTCAATCTCATTTCTTCATGTATTTGGCACTCCCTGTTTCATTCTAAACAATAGGAATCAGTTGGGCAAGTTTGATGCTAAGGCTGATGAAGGTATATTCTTGGGATATTCCAACATGTCAAAGGCATATAGGGTTTTCAATAAAAGAAGGGGTTGTTTTGAAGAATCAATTAATGTTACATTTGATGAAACTGCCCCAGCCTCTTCTTCCAGTCAAGAAGATGAAGAGTTATTGTTTGAAGAGCCTACTCAGCAAGGTCTCGATGATGAAGAGGAACCAGCTGCAAATCCCTCACCAATCCATGTTGCTGGGTTCTCTGATGATGAGATGGAACACTCTGTTCCATCTGTGTGTAAACCAAGTGGACCTACTGGCTCTACTGAAGTCCTACAACTTGAGTATAGGTCTACTGGTTCTGAAGGATCACAAGCTGGTACTGGTTACAATAATACTAAATAGCTGTCTCCAATTGCTGCTCATACCTTTGAACCAGCTGATGATCAAGATGTTGTATGTTCCACGACAAGCTCACCTGTTCATAACACTAGATGGACAAAAGAGCATCCAATTAAGTATGTCATTGGTAATCTGGCTAGTGGTGTTAATACAAGAAGGCATGCAACCAGCAATTTCTGTATGCATGTAAATTTTGTGTCTACCATTGAACCTAAATGTCCTGATGAAGCAATCAAAGATCCAAGCTGGGCAGGAGCTATGCAAAAAGAGATCTTCCAGTTTGATAGGAATAAGGTTTGGACATTGGTACCTAAACCTGATGATGAAACTAAGAAAATCATTGGTACCAAGTGGGTTTTCAAGAACAAGATGGATGAAGATGGGATTGTGATCAGAAACAAAGCTAGATTGGTAGCTCAAGGTTTCAAATAGGAAGAAGGATTGGATTATGGAGATACTTATGCTCCAGTGGCTAGGATGGAAGCTATCAGACTGTTCTTGGCAATGTAACATCCCGCCTTTTTCCGTCAACTTTTCTGTTTAACTATTTAAGTTCCGTTAGATGTTTATAACACATCTCGTTAATATGCGTTTGAATTATCTTGTTAGGTAATTCCCGCACCCGATTTAAGTTGAGGGACCAATCTTGCCAAATGTTGAAACTTGTGACTAGGTCAAAGAGTCAAACTCTCATTCTATCCATTCATTCATCTCTTCCAATTTCTTAATACTTCAACTTTTCCTCTCAACTTCAAGAACAAAGATTCATCATCCAAAACCGAGCTAGTGATCTTCTTGCCAAACAAAATACATATTTGAACTCCTCGTGATCTCCTCTTCGATTTCATACCGGTTTCATCAATTTTGGGTAACTTTCTAAAATCACTAATCTTTGTGTTCTTGAGATTTTTAAGTTATAAGTTTGTTAATTAGTATCTATGGCTCAAGTCTAGTTTGTTTATGTGTTTTGTATGCTCGTTTTTGATATTTTGGAGTAACTAGTTCATATGGAAAGTTAACATGCTTAATCTTGAGTTTTAAGTGTTCATGTGTTGTTAGATGCTAAGACTTCATGTTTTAATCTTGTTCCTAGTGTTACTAGCTTCATTATGATGTAAAGATTGATCAAAGAAACCTCTTAAACTTGATTATGAAATTTGGTAACTTTTGGTTAGGGTTTCATGAACTAGGAATGGATTTTGATGCATTAAATGACATGAAGTGTTAATTATAAGTGTTAAGTTGTGTTGTATGCTTAATTACCTTCGAAACGGCATATTGTTCATGTCTTTTGGTTACCGAATCATTAAATAGCATTTATGACTTATATGCATTGAATGAGGGTCACTAAATGCGGTTTTTGGTTGTTGTATGCGAAAGTTTGATTGATGATAAGTGCATAGTTGTGTTCCTCGTCAAAATACCTTTCCGGTGATATAAAATACATGTCTTGAATGTTTGCGGGTTGTAATTTGTGTTGGTTTATGTTTGGACTCGTGCACTTAGGAGTTTCAGCAACCAGGGTCTGGAAACAAGCCAAGACGCCGTCCCAATACCCAGGACGACGTCCTGACTTTCAAACCTAGACGCCGTCTAGGGGTCCAAGACGCCGTCTTGCCCTTCAAAGTGGGACGCCGTCTAGGCCTTTTGGGACGCCGTCCCATAAGCCTAAAGTGGGCTGTTTTGGTTGTCATTTAACGAAAAATGTTTGGGACGTTCTAGACCTCCGTTTCACATGAGACTTGTTCCAACATGCTTATATATGATTAAAAACTTCAGAAAATTCGTTCGAGGCCCGACCCGAACGTGTTGACTTTTTCGTTGACTTTGACCCGACCAAGTTTGACTTTTAATCAAACTTGACCAATTACTTATGTAATCTTTCTAACTTGTTTCTATACGTGTACCTTGCATGAAACTTGACTATTTGCTTCACATGCTTCGTAATCGAGTCGTATTGAGCCATAGGACTAATTGAACAACTTTGACCCCTCGTGACTTTCGTTATTGATACAACCTATTTGTTTAGGTCAAGACTAGCATTGTTACTGCACGTTTACTTGTCGAAGTACTTTTTGGTTCGTGCATACAAGGTGAGATCATAGTCCCACTTTTACTCTTTTTGAACTTACAATTGGGATGAGAAAACATAAACATTTCTTTACTAAGTGAACACAAGTACAGGAAAACAAACATTCTACATACGAGTTTAGAACAAAATCCTCAATTCGATTATCATTAGTTACACTTGCCGGGTGTAAGCGAGAACTTATGTTGTATGGATCCATATGGGTTTGACAAACCCTCATTCAAACGGTTCGCTACCGTTTACGAATGAAATATAATTTCGAGAAACAGTGTATGTTCTAGCACTAAGTGATGGGGTTCAATGGAAGGAAATGTTAAGCATTGATAATTGGGTGCTCGTGAAACAAACTTTTGGAATGTATTTACTATTATTTCATTGATGCAAATCTTGTGGTTCACTTGTACTTACTTACTTAAACCTATGATTTCACCAACGTTTTCGTTGACAGATTTCTATGTTTTTCTCAGGTCCTTGAACGATACATGATACATGCTTCCGCTCATTACTTGATACTTGCATTGGATGTCGAGTATATTTATGCATACATGGAGCGTTTTTGGCTACTTTTAAATTGTGTCGCATAAGTTTCATTTGTACTTATAACTTTGTAACGTAACTTGTGGTGGAACTATTCTTGTAGACTTTGAACAATCTTTACATTTGAAATGAATGCGACATATCTTTTGGTCAAACGTTGTTTTAAAGACTTATGACCACGTAACGGGACCTAAGTAGACGGCGCCGTCAAACATGATTTGGTCGGGTCGCTACAGATGGTATCAGAGCGTTGGTTGTAGGGATTTAGAGTTCATTGGTGTCAACCTCGAGTCATAGGGTACATTGGTGAGTCTAGACTACAACCGGCATATAGACTTGAAGTAGGAATTATTTGACTACTTGTGCATTTATACTCGAACGCTTCTACTCATATCTACTCTTAGTTCATCTTAATCTCACGTTGTTTAATTTGATTGACACGCCACCTTGACTATATGAAATGATGTCGAATGCACATATGAATCAGGGTAATATAATTTCCGGGATTATATTACGGTGACTCATATGAACGTTCCGACATTATGACATAAAGAATTTAAGGCGAGTCGAGGAAAAACTTCTCTTTATCTTTATTCTATATCACGGTTAGTATTATTGAGAATACTAATCAATGATATTCTTGTGTCTTGAAGGAACAATGGCTCCTCGTCGTGTACGCCGCAATGAAACTCCCGAACAAGCTCTCGAACGGATGATAGCAACCGCCGTAGATGCGGCCATGGCCGGTCACTCATCCAACAACAATAATAATAACAACCACAACAACAACAACAACAACAACAATGGAGCCGGAAACTCAAACGAGGGATGCTCCTATAAAGCTTTCATGGGGTGAAAACCTCACACTTTTGATGGAACCGGGGGACCGGTCGTGCTCACCCGATGGTTTGAGCAAACGGAAGCCGTCTTTAGCATAAGCGGTTGTCGGGACCAAGACAAGGTCAAATACTCCACTCACACTTTCTCCGGAATCGCTCTTACATGGTGGAATACTTATGTACAATCGGTGGGTACCGATGAAGCTCATGCACTCTCTTGGGCCGACCTAAAGGAAAAGATGATTGTTGAATATTTTCCGCGCGAAGAAACCCGAAAGCTTGAAGAAGAACTAAGAGCTTTGAAAGCGGTCGGAAACGATCTTAAAGCTTATAATCAACGCTTCGCCGAACTATCCTTGATGTGTCCTAATCTTGTTAACCCCGAATCTCAAAGGATTGAGCTCTACATGCTCGGTCTTCCAAAAAGCATCAAACAAGGGGTGATGTCATCCAAACCCACTACTCATCAAGCCGCTATGAACATGGCTCGCCAACTAATTGAAACGGTTGACGAAATCGTAGTTCCGGCACCTAAGGCCGAGGATAAATCGGGCGGCAACAAAAGAAAGTGGGAACCCTCCCAATCAAGCAACAACAACTTTGCCAAGAAATCTTTCACTTCCGACGGCAAGAAGGGTTATGCCGGGAACCTACCTCTTTGCAACAAATGCAACAAACATCACTTTGGCGAATGTAGTAAGTTAATTTGCCACCGGTGCCAAGGAGTTGGTCATAAGGCCAACGATTGTAAAAGTGCCACTCCCGTCGCTCGAAAGTGGCCCAATGCACCAAAGACGGGCACTTGTTACGAATGTGGCCAAACGGGTCATTATAGAAATGCATGCCCAAAGAAGAAAGATAACCCCAATACGCGCGGCCGAGCTTTCAACATCAACACCGAGGAAGCCCGGGATGACACTGAACTAGTCACGGGTACGTTTCTTCTCAACAATTCTTATGTCTCTTGCTTATTCGATTCGGGTGCCGATAAATGCTTTGTATCCAAGACTTTGACTCATTCTTTTAGCACTCCACCTCTTTCATTAGATACCACTTATACCATTGAAGTGGCTAACGGGAAACTATTAAGTGCCGACACATATTACCGGGGGTGTACGTTAAACATTTTGGGTAAGGAATTTGAGATTGATTTGATACCCATGGAACTAGGAAGCTTTGATGTAATAATCGGTATGAATTGGTTAGTCAAAACGAAATCTCACATCCTTTGTGATCTTAACGCAATCCAAATTCCTATCGGGAATGGTGAACCTTTGATTGTTTATGGCGATAAGAGTTGCACCAGACTCAACCTCGTTTCGTGCCTTAAAGTTAGAAAACTGCTCCGTAAGGGTTGTTTTGCGATCCTTGCCCACGTTAAGAAAGTCGAGTCCGATGAGAAGCATATCGATGATGTGCCAATTGTTAGTGACTTTTCCGATGTATTTCCCGACGAATTGCCGGGTCTTCCACCTCATCGACCGGTTGAATTCCAAATCGATCTTATTCCGGGAGCCGCACCCGTAGCACGTGCACCATATAGACTCGCTCCATCCGAAATGCAAGAATTGCAAAGTCAAATCCAAGAACTACTTGATCGTGGTTTTATCCAACCTAGCCATTCACCTTGGGGCGCTCCGATTTTGTTTGTTAAAAAGAAAGATGGATCCCTACGAATGTGCATTGATTATCGTGAACTAAATAAATTGACGGTCAAGAACCGATATCCTCTTCCTCGCATCGATGACCTCTTTGATCAACTACAAGGGTCTTGTGTATATTCGAAAATCGATCTCCGCTCGGGTTATCATCAATTGAGGGTTAAGGGGGAAGATGTCTCCAAAACCGCTTTCCGAACTCGTTATGGTAGTTATGAATTCCTTGTCATGCCATTTGGTCTCACTAACGCACCGGCGGTGTTCATGGATCTTATGAACCGCGTGTGCAAACCGTATCTCGATAAATTCATTATTGTGTTCTGTAACATCCCGCATTTTTCCGTTAAATTATTTTTAACGCCGTCTTTTTCTTTTTAGATAATATTCCTCGTATCTAGATTCGTAACCTCCGTTAGCTAACATTCTAAATATTCTCGTTATCGGATTTTAATACGCGTTTTAAAATAATTCGTTTGGTTAATTCCCGCACCCGCTTTGAAACTTGAGGGACCGAAGTTGTCAAGTGGGCAAACTAGTTAACTAGGTCAACTAGTCAACCCACCATTCTCATCCATTCAATCCCACCATCTCTCTCTCTCTTTCTCTCTAGCAAGAACACACACAAACCCCAACTTCATAGAATCATCATCTAAATTCGGGATTGGAAGCAAACTTCAAAACAAATTACATATTTGGAATCCTCTCTTCATCCTCTACAATTTGATACCAACTTCATCTCGTTTGGGTAACAATTCTAAAACTCTAGATTTCTCTAAATTCGTGTTCTTGACTTATAAGTTTGTTAATTAGTGTCTATGGCTCGAGTCTAACATGAATATATGTTTGGTTTGCTCGATTTGTTGTTTTTGGAGTAACTAGCATGAACTTGAAATGGGTGTGCTTAATCCTTGATTTTGGATGAGTTAATGTTGTTAGATTGTTAAAGTGCATGTTTTAATTGTGTTACTAGTATCACTAGCTTCATTTTGATGTGTAGGTTGATTTGTAAAACTTCAAAAACATGATTAATGATTTTGTGATTCTTGACTAGGGTTTGATGGTTCTTGACATGAATTTTTGGATGCTTGAATGCCATGGAATGTTAATTGTTAGTGTTTAGTTGTAATGTATGCTCCATTACCTTCAAAACGGCATATCATATGTGTGAATTGGTTTCCCGAAACTCAAATTGCATTTGATGAACTTGAAACCTTGAAATGAACGTTTAATGATCACTTGATGAGTTTTCGGCTATTGTAAATGATGTTGTCGTTTGATGATAAGTGCTTAGTTGTGTTCCTTGTCAAAAGAGCTTTCCAACGGTATAAGATACGTCTTCTAGTTGTTTACGGTTTGCGTTTTATGGTTGTTTGAAGTTTTGACCAAGACTTGAACCTTGAAACTGACCTGGTGCCAGACCACGTGTTATGTCGCGGCGCGACACCTCTGGCCGCGGCGCGGCATATGCCGTGGTCAGATTCTGACCTACTTTGTCAAATTTCGAAAAATGTTTGCTATGCTACGCACCTCCGATTAACATGTAACTTGGCCAACATGCTCATATATGACTTCTAAGCTTAGAAAAATAGTTCGGGACCCGACCCGAACGTGTTGACTTTTCGTTGACTTTGACCAAGTTTGACTTTTTGTCAAACTTAACCAAATACTTATGCAACCTTTCTAACATGATTATTTACTAGTATCTTGCATGAAACTTGACAATTTGATTCACATGCTAATATAATCGAGTCGTAACGAGCCATAGGACTAATTGAACATCTTTGACCGTTTGTGTTTACCGTTATTGATATAACCTATATGTTTAGGTCAAGACTAGCTTTGTCTTTGCACGCGTCTACTTGTTGAAGTACTTTATTAACTCTTGCACTCAAGGTGAGATCATAGTCCCACCTTTTCAACAACTTTTATACTTTTAAATCGTGGGCTGAGAAACATATACATTACATATTTATATACATTTCACATGTATATATACTTTTCATACTTTTATACTTGGAACACAAATACGAATACAAAGATACAGACGAGTTAGAACAAAAGTCCTCAATCCAATTATCATTAGTTCCACTTGCAGGGTGTAAGTGTAAGCGAGTGATTATGTTGTGTGGCCATACGGGTTTAACGAACCCTCATTCAGACGGTTCGCTACCGTTAGTGGGTGAAATATAATTTCAACGTGCATAGTGTATGTTCTAACACTATATTCAAAATTCAGAGGGAAGATTCAGTTAAGTTTTGGTAATTGGGTGCTCGTGATACAGACAACATCTCTTGGGATGTATACGCTTGATATTCACTTTATACTAAATCTTGTGGTTTACAAACACATCTTTAGAGATGTATACGCCTTGATACTAAACCTTGTGATTCAAAATATACTTTTACAAATACATTTATGATCTCACCAACGTTTTTCGTTGACAGTTTTCTACATGTTTTCTCAGGTTCATACTTGGCTACTTGATACATGCTTCCGCACACTTTGATTACTTGCTTGAGGTCAAGCATACATGCATACGCTAGTGATAGCACTTTTGGATTAAACCTTAAAGCATACATACTTACGCTATTTATAGCAACTGTGTTTTTCAACTTATATTATGTCGCAAGTTATTTCATTTATACTTTATGACTTTTGTAAACTTAAACTTGTTGTCGAATTGTTTGTAAACTAAACTTTGCAAGTCTTGTACGTTTCAAATGAATGCGACATAATTTTGGTCAAACGAGTCTCATATAAGGACTATGACCACGCAACGGGACCTAAGTAGTCGGCGCCGTCAATGACGATTTTGTCGGGTCGCTACAGATGGTATCAGAGCCTTGGTTGTAGGGATTTAGAGTTCATTTGTGTCCACCCCGAGTCGTAAGGTACATAGGTGAATCTAGACTACAACCGGCATATAGACTGAAGTAGGAATTACTTGACTATTTGTGCATTTATACTCGAACTCTCTATCATATCTAACTCGTATTCGATCTTGATCTTACGTTGATAAATTTTGTTGATGCGCCACCTTGACTTTATGAAGTAATGTTAAATGCACATGAGAATCAGGGTAATATAATTTCCGGGATTATATTACGGTGATTCACATGGACGTTCCGACATTATGACATAAAGAATTTAGGGCGAGTCAAGGAAAATTTTCTCTCTATCCTAAATCCATACTCCGGTTAGTATTGTTGAAAATACTAACCAACGATATTCTTGTGTCTTGAAGGAACAATGGCTCCTCGTCGTGTACGCCGCAATGAAACTCCCGAACAAGCTCTCGAACGGATGATAGCTACCGCCGTAGATGCGGCCATGGCCGGTCACTCATCCAACAACAATAATAATAACAACCACAACAACAACAACAACAACAACAACAACAATGGAGCCGGAAACTCAAACGAGGGATGCTCCTATAAAGCTTTCATGGGGTGCAAACCTCACACTTTTGATGGAACCGGGGGACCGGTCGTGCTCACCCGATGGTTTGAGCAAACGGAAGCCGTCTTTAGCATAAGCGGTTGTCGGGACCAAGACAAGGTCAAATACTCCACTCACACTTTCTCCGGAATTGCTCTAACATGGTGGAACACCTATGTTCAATCGGTGGGTACCGATGAAGCTCATGCCCTCTCTTGGGCCGATCTAAAGGAAAAGATGATTGTTGAATATTTTCCGCGCGAAGAAACCCGAAAGCTTGAGGAAGAACTAAGAGCTTTGAAAGCGGTCGGAAACGATCTTAAAGCTTATAATCAACGCTTCGCCGAACTATCCTTGATGTGTCCTAATCTTGTTAACCCCGAATCTCAAAGGATTGAGCTCTACATGCTCGGTCTTCCAAAAAGCATCAAACAAGGGGTGATGTCATCCAAACCCACTACTCATCAAGCCGCTATGAACATGGCTCGCCAACTAATTGAAACGGTTGACGAAATCGTAGTTCCGGCACCTAAGGCCGAGGATAAATCGGGCGGCAACAAAAGAAAGTGGGAACCCTCTCAATCAAGCAACAACAACTTTGCTAAGAAGCCTTACACCTCCGACGGCAAGAGGGGTTATACCGGACACCTACCGGATTGTAACGAGTGCTACAAACATCATTTAGGCGAATGTGGCAAACCATTTTGCTTGAAGTGTCAAAGAAGTGGCCATGTAGCCCACGATTGTAGGAATACCACTCCCGTCGCTCAAAAGGAGCCCAATGCACCCAAGACGGGTGTTTGTTTTGAATGTGGCCAACCGGGTCATTTTAGGAGTGCGTGCCCAAATAAGAAAATCAACCCCAACGCACGCCGTTAAACTTTCAACATCAACGCCTAGAATGCCCGAGACGACGATGGACTAGTCACGGGTATGTTTCTTCTCGAAGTTCTCACGTTTCATGTTTATTCGATTCGGTTACCGTTAGACGTTTTATAAACAAGACTTTGACTCGTACCCTTTGCACTCCACCTTTTTCCCCTAGACACTACTTAGGCAATTTAAGTGACCAACGGAAAATATTGTGTGCCTATAAATTTTATTGGAGGATATACGTTAAGACTTTTGACTTGACACCTATAGAACTAGGGAGCTCGGAACCTATTTCGTTAAAAAAAAAAAAAAAAAAAAAAAAAAAAAAAAATGTGTTTCCCCATCATCTTGTATAGATTATTGTGAACTGAGTAACTTTCGGTTGGAAACCAATACTCTCTTCCTCGTATCCATTACCTCATGATTTCTTACATGAATCCCGTGTGTATTCCAAAACGACCTCCGTTCCGGTTATCATCAATTGGGGGTTAAGTGAGACGATGTCTCCTAAGCCATTTCCGAACTCGCAACGTTAGTTGTAAATCTCTCTTAGTACCGTTTGATTTATTTAGGACTCCGTCCGTATTCATGAACCTCCTAAATCACGTATGCAACTTATCTAGACAAATCTGTATCGTATTTATAGATGACGTCTTAACTTATTTAAGTAAAGAAGGAAAACGAACAACATCACCATCTTACGCTCGAACTTTTGAGAAAAGAGCAACTTTATACCAAATTCTCCGAGTGAGAATTTCTGTTGAACGAAGTCCAATTTTCTAGACCATAATGTTAATGGTCAAGGCATTACAATCAATCTCGAAATCAAGCCACATGTAATCAGGAAACTCTCCCCACTCAGACTTGTATTCGTAAAATCTTAGATCTCGTCTGTTATTACCGAAGATTCATTTCTGACTTTTCTCGTGTTACACGACTTTTAAACTTGGTAACTCACTAAGGAAAAACTATAAACCTCTACGTGCCCGAATCTTGAGCGTGATTCTTCACACCAACATTTCTAGTTAAATTCGTTATTTTGCACGAAGAAGTCGAATACTAAATTGTGGATCCGATCAATTTTCTCGTCACCACGTACCACACTACATACCTCTGATATTTCACCATTACCGTCTGATATTACTGGAATTTAAGATAACACACAATCCAACGATACTTCACTCTTCTTTGACTTAACGCCCTTGTGTTTCTGATAATCGGCCAACTATTATTCAACCCCGAACTATACAACTACGTGTACTATCTCGTTTCTCTTTCAAACTTCAACTTTTGACAACTAGAGGCACGTATTGGCAACCTCGAGATGTAAGCTCATCCTATTCAAAGTCCTCATTTCACTCCTATCCTTATCGCTCGCATTTCCGTTTAAGGAAACTCCTTGTAACATTTCTCAATGGATAGAGAAACTCTTCATATTACATTAGTATTCACCACGAGGGTGAATAGTCCTAACGAACATTTTTCGAACCCTAACTAACTTGTTCAAACGTATCTTAAGAGATTCTATTCCAACACGGCGTATCTTTGACAATTATTCCGTATCGAAATACTCGTTTCACTTCTAGTTTTACAAGAAACCTTGGAGACCCGTTTAGACATGAGTACCGCGTACCACCCACAAACCGACGAACCGAACAAACGAACGATTTACGTCTTGGAAAGACATGTCACAAACTCGTATTGTCACCTTTAGTAGATCACTCGTACAACAGTAGTTACCACTCGTGTGTTCACCCGCACTTTCCGAAACCCTATATGACCGCTAATGTCATACCCCTGTTCATTTAACCAAAGCATGCGGCAAGCAAATTACCGAATCTGAACTCCATCAAGAAACAACAATTGAGGTCGTTCAAGTCCGAGGAGGGCTAGAGACAACCCATGGTCGCCAGAAGAGTTATACCAAACTTAGATGAAAACCTCACAAATCCCAGTGTGTAATCGTGTAATATTGAGAACCCGCACCTTGGAAAGGTGTAATCCATTTTGGGAAATTGAGGAAGGTTATAACCGCAATATTGGACCTTTTGAAACCTTGGGGCGTATTGGAACCGCTTCCTACCGTTTAGAACTTCCGACTCAATTAAGTTTCCGTTTATCCTACATTTCGTGTAACAAACTTAGAAACGTGTCATGCGGAATAAGAATGTGCAACCCTTTTAGATGCACCAACTATTGATGACAAACTCCTCTTCATGGGAAAACTGGTTGAAATCATGGATCGTGAAACCAAACCTTAATACAACGTAAAATCCCGACTATCCGAAATCGTGAAAATGTCCAAGGACGTATCCTCACTTACTTATAGCATTGACAACGAAAAGTCTCGAGTAAGAGATATCGACTACTACTTCCAACTAAATTTCGGGACGAAATTTCTTTTGAGGTGTGGATAATGTAACATCCCGCATTTTTCCGTTAAATTATTTTTAACGCCGTCTTTTTCTTTTTAGATAATATTCCTCGTATCTAGATTCGTAACCTCCGTTAGCTAACATTCTAAATATTCTCGTTATCGGATTTTAATACGCGTTTTAAAATAATTCGTTTGGTTAATTCCCGCACCCGCTTTGAAACTTGAGGGACCGAAGTTGTCAAGTGGGCAAACTAGTTAACTAGGTCAACTAGTCAACCCACCATTCTCATCCATTCAATCCCACCATCTCTCTCTCTCTTTCTCTCTAGCAAGAACACACACAAACCCCAACTTCATAGAATCATCATCTAAATTCGGGATTGGAAGCAAACTTCAAAACAAATTACATATTTGGAATCCTCTCTTCATCCTCTACAATTTGATACCAACTTCATCTCGTTTGGGTAACAATTCTAAAACTCTAGATTTCTCTAAATTCGTGTTCTTGACTTATAAGTTTGTTAATTAGTGTCTATGGCTCGAGTCTAACATGAATATATGTTTGGTTTGCTCGATTTGTTGTTTTTGGAGTAACTAGCATGAACTTGAAATGGGTGTGCTTAATCCTTGATTTTGGATGAGTTAATGTTGTTAGATTGTTAAAGTGCATGTTTTAATTGTGTTACTAGTATCACTAGCTTCATTTTGATGTGTAGGTTGATTTGTAAAACTTCAAAAACATGATTAATGATTTTGTGATTCTTGACTAGGGTTTGATGGTTCTTGACATGAATTTTTGGATGCTTGAATGCCATGGAATGTTAATTGTTAGTGTTTAGTTGTAATGTATGCTCCATTACCTTCAAAACGGCATATCATATGTGTGAATTGGTTTCCCGAAACTCAAATTGCATTTGATGAACTTGAAACCTTGAAATGAACGTTTAATGATCACTTGATGAGTTTTCGGCTATTGTAAATGATGTTGTCGTTTGATGATAAGTGCTTAGTTGTGTTCCTTGTCAAAAGAGCTTTCCAACGGTATAAGATACGTCTTCTAGTTGTTTACGGTTTGCGTTTTATGGTTGTTTGAAGTTTTGACCAAGACTTGAACCTTGAAACTGACCTGGTGCCAGACCACGTGTTATGTCGCGGCGCGACACCTCTGGCCGCGGCGCGGCATATGCCGTGGTCAGATTCTGACCTACTTTGTCAAATTTCGAAAAATGTTTGCTATGCTACGCACCTCCGATTAACATGTAACTTGGCCAACATGCTCATATATGACTTCTAAGCTTAGAAAAATAGTTCGGGACCCGACCCGAACGTGTTGACTTTTCGTTGACTTTGACCAAGTTTGACTTTTTGTCAAACTTAACCAAATACTTATGCAACCTTTCTAACATGATTATTTACTAGTATCTTGCATGAAACTTGACAATTTGATTCACATGCTAATATAATCGAGTCGTAACGAGCCATAGGACTAATTGAACATCTTTGACCGTTTGTGTTTACCGTTATTGATATAACCTATATGTTTAGGTCAAGACTAGCTTTGTCTTTGCACGCGTCTACTTGTTGAAGTACTTTATTAACTCTTGCACTCAAGGTGAGATCATAGTCCCACCTTTTCAACAACTTTTATACTTTTAAATCGTGGGCTGAGAAACATATACATTACATATTTATATACATTTCACATGTATATATACTTTTCATACTTTTATACTTGGAACACAAATACGAATACAAAGATACAGACGAGTTAGAACAAAAGTCCTCAATCCAATTATCATTAGTTCCACTTGCAGGGTGTAAGTGTAAGCGAGTGATTATGTTGTGTGGCCATACGGGTTTAACGAACCCTCATTCAGACGGTTTGCTACCGTTAGTGGGTGAAATATAATTTCAACGTGCATAGTGTATGTTCTAACACTATATTCAAAATTCAGAGGGAAGATTCAGTTAAGTTTTGGTAATTGGGTGCTCGTGATACAGACAACATCTCTTGGGATGTATACGCTTGATATTCACTTTATACTAAATCTTGTGGTTTACAAACACATCTTTAGAGATGTATACGCCTTGATACTAAACCTTGTGATTCAAAATATACTTTTACAAATACATTTATGATCTCACCAACGTTTTTCGTTGACAGTTTTCTACATGTTTTCTCAGGTTCATACTTGGCTACTTGATACATGCTTCCGCACACTTTGATTACTTGCTTGAGGTCAAGCATACATGCATACGCTAGTGATAGCACTTTTGGATTAAACCTTAAAGCATACATACTTACGCTATTTATAGCAACTGTGTTTTTCAACTTATATTATGTCGCAAGTTATTTCATTTATACTTTATGACTTTTGTAAACTTAAACTTGTTGTCGAATTGTTTGTAAACTAAACTTTGCAAGTCTTGTACGTTTCAAATGAATGCGACATAATTTTGGTCAAACGAGTCTCATATAAGGACTATGACCACGCAACGGGAACTAAGTAGTCGGCGCCGTCAATGACGATTTTGTCGGGTCGCTACATGTTCATCGATGACATATTGATCTATTCTAAAAATGAAGAAGAGCACGAACAACATCTCCGACTTGTGCTTGAACTTTTAAGACAAGAACAACTCTATGCCAAATTCTCCAAGTGTGAATTTTGGTTAAAGGAAGTTCAATTTCTTGGTCATGTTGTAAGTGACCAAGGTATTAAAGTCGATCCAACGAAAATCGAAGCCATTAGCAAATGGGAGACTCCTACTACTCCTACTCACATTCGTCAATTTTTGGGTCTCGCCGGGTACTATCGTAGATTCATCGAAAATTTCTCTTTGGTTGCACGTCCTCTAACCGCATTGACTCACAAGGGAAAGAAATTCATTTGGGCGACCGAACATGAATCCGCATTCCAAATCTTAAACGAAGCTAACCACCGCTCCTATCTTGTCACTTCCCGAAGGCAATGATGACTTTGTTGTATATTGTGATGCCTCAAAACATGGTTTTGGGTGTGTATTGATGCAACGAACGAAAGTCATTGCTTATGCTTCTCGACAACTCAAAATTCATGAACGAAACTATACGACACATGATCTCGAACTCGGAGCCGTTGTCTTTGCACTTAAAATGTGGAGACACTATCTTTACGGGACCAAGAGTACTATCTTTACCGACCACAAAAGCCTTCAACACATTTTCGATCAAAAGCAACTAAACATGAGACAACGAAGGTGGATTGAAACCTTAAACGATTACGATTGCGAGCTTCGTTACCATCCCGGGAAGGCAAATGTAGTAGCCGATGCCTTAAGTCGAAAAGAAAGAGCGGTGCCTCTTCGTGTCCGAGCTTTAAACATCACCATTCACACCAACCTTAATAGCCAAATTCGGGTAGCCCAAGATGAGGCTCTCAAGGATGAAAACATCTCTCTCGAACACTTGAACGTCCTCACCTCTCGATTCGAAGTTAAAGAAACCGGACTCCGATATTTCGCCGGAAGAATTTGGGTGCCTAGTTTTGGGGATCTACGAAGCCTTATTTTAGATGAAGCCCATAAGTCACGATACTCGATTCACCCCGGTGCTAATAAGATGTACCACGACCTTAAACAACTATATTGGTGGCCGAACATCAAAAAGGACGTAGCTACTTATGTTTCCAAGTGTTTGACATGTTCCAAAGTCAAAGCCGAACACCAAAGACCGTCCGGACTACTTCGACAACCCGAGATCCCGCAATGGAAGTGGGAAAGGATAACGATGGATTTTATCACCAAGCTACCAAAAACGACGGGCGGTTATGATACCATTTGGGTTATTGTTGACCGTCTCACCAAATCCGCACACTTCCTTGCCATGAAAGAAACGGACAAAATGGAGAAACTTGCACAACTTTACATTAAGGAGATCGTAGCCCGACACGGTGTACCTTTATCGATTATCTCCGACCGAGATGGCCGTTTCGTTTCTAGATTTTGGCGTACATTGCAAGAAGCGTTGGGAACGCGTTTAGATATGAGCACCGCATATCATCCTCAAACCGATGGACAAAGCGAACGTACAATTCAAACCTTAGAGGACATGTTACGAGCTTGCGTGGTTGATTTCGGAAAAGCTTGGGACAAGCACTTACCTCTCGCCGAGTTCTCTTACAATAATAGTTATCACGCGAGTATAAAGGCCGCACCTTTTGAAGCGCTATATGGCCGCAAATGTCGTTCACCTCTTTGTTGGGCCGAGGTAGGCGACGTGCAAATCACCGGACTCGAACTCATTCACGAAACCACCGAGAAAATCGTTCAAATCCGAGATAGGCTTAGGACGGCCCGAAGTCGTCAAAAGAGCTATACCGACAAACGACGCAACGATCTAGAATTTCAAGTCGGTGACCGAGTAATGTTAAAAGTCGCACCTTGGAAGGGTGTAATCCGTTTTGGGAAACGCGGGAAGCTAAATCCGCGGTATATTGGTCCTTTCGAAATCTTGGAGCGTATTGGAACCGTTGCTTATCGTTTAGATCTTCCGCCTCAATTGAACTCCGTTCATCCTACTTTCCATGTATCCAACTTGAAAAAGTGTCTTGCCGAACCCGATATCGTCATTCCTCTCGAGGAGCTTACCATTGATGACAAACTTCATTTCGTGGAGAAACCGGTTGAAATTGTGGACACCTCCGTCAAGACTTTGAAACAAAGCCGAATTCCGATTGTTAAAGTCCGTTGGAACGCCAAAAGGGGACCCGAGTTTACTTGGGAAAGAGAAGACCAAATGCGAAAGAAGCACCCGCATCTATTCCCGATTCCGGAACCGTCAGATTCCGAGGAAGAAACAACGACTACAACGCCTGCTTAAATTTCGGGACGAAATTTCTTTTAAGGTGTAGGTAATGTAACATCCCGCCTTTTTCCGTCAACTTTTCCGTTTAACTATTTAAGTTCCGTTAGATGTTTATAACACATCTCGTTAATATGCGTTTGAATTATCTTGTTAGGTAATTCCATCACCCGATTTAAGTTGAGGGACCAATCTTGCCAAATGTTGAAACTTGTGACTAGGTCAAAGAGTCAAACTCTCATTCTATCCATTCATTCATCTCTTCCAATTTCTTAATACTTCAACTTTTCCTCTCAACTTCAAGAACAAAGATTCATCATCCAAAACCGAGCTAGTGATCTTCTTGCCAAACAAAATACATATTTGAACTCCTCGTGATCTCCTCTTCGATTTCATACCGGTTTCATCAATTTTGGGTAACTTTCTAAAATCACTAATCTTTGTGTTCTTGAGATTTTTAAGTTATAAGTTTGTTAATTAGTATCTATGGCTCAAGTCTAGTTTGTTTATGTGTTTTGTATGCTCGTTTTTGATATTTTGGAGTAACTAGTTCATATGGAAAGTTAACATGCTTAATCTTGAGTTTTAAGTGTTCATGTGTTGTTAGATGCTAAGACTTCATGTTTTAATCTTGTTCCTAGTGTTACTAGCTTCATTATGATGTAAAGATTGATCAAAGAAACCTCTTAAACTTGATTATGAAATTTGGTAACTTTTGGTTAGGGTTTCATGAACTAGGAATGGATTTTGATGCATTAAATGACATGAAGTGTTAATTATAAGTGTTAAGTTGTGTTGTATGCTTAATTACCTTCGAAACGGCATATTGTTCATGTCTTTTGGTTACCGAATCATTAAATAGCATTTATGACTTATATGCATTGAATGAGGGTCACTAAATGCGGTTTTTGGTTGTTGTATGCGAAAGTTTGATTGATGATAAGTGCATAGTTGTGTTCCTCGTCAAAATACCTTTCCGGTGATATAAAATACATGTCTTGAATGATTGCGGGTTGTAATTTGTGTTGGTTTATGTTTGGACTCGTGCACTTAGGAGTTTCAGCAACCAGGGTCTGGAAACAAGCCAAGACGCCGTCCCAATACCCAGGACGACGTCCTGACTTTCAAACCTAGACGCCGTCTAGGGGTCCAAGACGCCGTCTTGCCCTTCAAAGTGGGACGCCGTCTAGGCCTTTTGGGACGCCGTCCCATAAGCCTAAAGTGGGCTGTTTTGGTTGTCATTTAACGAAAAATGTTTGGGACGTTCTAGACCTCCGTTTCACATGAGACTTGTTCCAACATGCTTATATATGATTAAAAACTTCAGAAAATTCGTTCGAGGCGCGACCCGAACGTGTTGACTTTTTCGTTGACTTTGACCCGACCAAGTTTGACTTTTAATCAAACTTGACCAATTACTTATGTAATCTTTCTAACTTGTTTCTATACGTGTACCTTGCATGAAACTTGACTATTTGCTTCACATGCTTCGTAATCGAGTCGTATTGAGCCATAGGACTAATTGAACAACTTTGACCCCTCGTGACTTTCGTTATTGATACAACCTATTTGTTTAGGTCAAGACTAGCATTGTTACTGCACGTTTACTTGTCGAAGTACTTTTTGGTTTGTGCATACAAGGTGAGATCATAGTCCCACTTTTACTCTTTTTGAACTTACAATTGGGATGAGAAAACATAAACATTTCTTTACTAAGTGAACACAAGTACAGGAAAACAAACATTCTACATACGAGTTTAGAACAAAATCCTCAATTCGATTATCATTAGTTACACTTGCCGGGTGTAAGCGAGAACTTATGTTGTATGGATCCATATGGGTTTGACAAACCCTCATTCAAACGGTTCGCTACCGTTTACGAATGAAATATAATTTCGAGAAACAGTGTATGTTCTAGCACTAAGTGATGGGGTTCAATGGAAGGAAATGTTAAGCATTGATAATTGGGTGCTCGTGAAACAAACTTTTGGAATGTATTTACTATTATTTCATTGATGCAAATCTTGTGGTTCACTTGTACTTACTTACTTAAACCTATGATTTCACCAACGTTTTCGTTGACAGATTTCTATGTTTTTCTCAGGTCCTTGAACGATACATGATACATGCTTCCGCTCATTACTTGATACTTGCATTGGATGTCGAGTATATTTATGCATACATGGAGCGTTTTTGGCTACTTTTAAATTGTGTCGCATAAGTTTCATTTGTACTTATAACTTTGTAACGTAACTTGTGGTGGAACTATTCTTGTAGACTTTGAACAATCTTTACATTTGAAATGAATGCGACATATCATTTGGTCAAACGTTGTTTTAAAGACTTATGACCACGTAACGGGACCTAAGTAGACGGCGCCGTCAAACATGATTTGGTCGGGTCGCTACAGTATGCTGCTAAGATGAACTTTAGGGTATTCCAGATGGATGTTAAATCTGCATTTCTAAATGGGAAGCTACAAGAAGAAGTTTATGTCAAACAGCCTCCTAGTTTTGTAAGCAGTAAATATCCAGACCATGTCCACAAGCTAGACAAAGCTCTTTATGGCCTTAAACAGGCTCCAAGAGCATGGTATGAGACACTTCATGTGTATCTCACTGGTATAGGTTTTAAAGTTGGAACAATTGACACCACTCTATTTTCAAAAGAGACAGATGATGATCTCTTGCTGGTTCAGATATATGTGGATGATATTATTTATGGATCTAAAAATGAGAAACATTGTCAAGATTTTTCAAAACTTATGTCAAAGACATATGAAATGAGCTTACAAAGAGACTTGCAATACTTTTTGGGATTGCAAATTAAACAACTTGATGATGGAATTTTTATAAGTCAGGATAAATATATCAAAGATATGCTAAAGAAATTTGGTCTGACCTGTTTAAAAGATATAGGGACTCCAATGGCAGCAACTATTAAAATAGATGCTGATCCCAATGGTGAACCAGTCAATATCACTGAATATAGAGGTATGATTGGATCCCTACTTTATCTCACAGCCAGCAGACCAGATATTATGTTTGTCACATGTCTCTGTGCCAGATATCAAGCTAATCCTAAAGTGTCACACTTGCTAGCAGTAAAAAGGATATTTAGGTATCTGAAAGCTACTGCTAAACGTGGTCTTTGGTATCCCAAAGACCAGGATTTTGAGCTAATTAGGTATTCAGATGCTGATTTTGCAGGGTGTAAAATAGATAGGAAAAGTACTACTGGTGGTTGCCAGTTACTGGGTGGTAGGCTAGTCAGCTGGACGAGCAAAAAGTAAAATACTGTGTCCACATCTACTGCTGAGGCAGAATACGTTTCTGCTGGTAGTTGTACTGCTCAAGTACTGTGGAAGCAAAGCCAGCTGAAAGACTGTGGTGTTCATGTTACAAAGACTCCAATCTACTGTGACAACACAAGTGCAATAGCTATCACCAACAATCCTGTGATGCATTCAAGAACAAAGCACATTGACGTTCGATATCACTTCATAAGGGATCATGTTTAAAAAGGAGATGTGGAGCTACATTTTATTTCAACAGACCAGCAGTTAGCAGATCTATTCACAAAGCCCTTGGATGAGAAACATTTTAACTATCTCATCTCTGAGCTGGGTATGCTTGAACTTTAAATAAAAGACAATTTTTGTTGGTGTGCTGACTCTACAACATGTAGGGCAAACCAGTAAGCCATTTTTGTTAACTTACTGCCTACATGTAAAACACTCAGCACAACAAGGTCTTTTATATTTTGGTTACTCAAAATGTTTTTAATTGAAATAATAAATAGCTCACAAAATTAAATGATTCCTTAAATCTGAAACTCATTTACTTCCAATGATTTAAATTAAATTCATGACATATTAAATGTAACAAAGTATTTTGTATTTAATACAAAACTTATTTTGTGGTTTTTAAATTTTTTTAAAAAAATTAAAACCTGCTGCATTTAATGTTGAATGGGAGGTATGAGTGTTCAAGTCGTATATACGTCAAATCATCAGTCTGTGTCCCCTTGAGTGTGCCAGTCTGTCACATCTGCCCACGCGCCTACTAATGGCAGTTGTCATTTTCTCTCTCCTGCTTTTTTCACCCAATCAGAACGGTTAAAAGAGTGTTTTATCTTCTATAATAACCTTCGGTTATTCAGTTTTCAAATTCACACTCTTCTCTCTAAAAATCCCCAAATCTTAAAATCAATGCATACATCCATCTTCTACGAAATCATCAATGGCAGAACAACAACAACATCAATCACCACCTGCTGCAAACCAGCTAGAGGAACAACAACCACAGCAACAACAACCGGAACAGCAACCGGTCATCGAAGAACAAATGGTGCAGGGCCCTCTGTTTAACCTGCACCCAAACCTTGTTAGGGCTGAAAATGCACCAGAACACTCTTCCATTCGCCTATCAAGAGGCAATGCTGCTCATGCCCTTTCAATTCCTAAAACCAAAGCCAACTTGGGTTATGATGCGCTTATCGATTACATATGACAATCACCACTAGCTCGAGCTATTACCGGCATACCTTCTCGTCTTTATCCGATTTGTTTGGCCAGATTCTGGTATACTGCCACCACGGCCACCACTCAACAGAATGTTCCATGTATTCGTGGCATGGTGACTGAAACCCTAGCCTGCTCCATCACTGTTGATGCCATCCGACGTGCTCTCAAATTACCCATTGGTCCGTTCGTGATGAGTTTAGAAGAGAGGTACTGGAGATTATAGGTTTTGATGGACCAGTGGCTCATACACCCTTAAGGAGGCAGATGCCACCTCTGTGGAACTATTTATTTGGCTTGCTGACTCATTGCATTAGTCAGAAGTCTGGGAGCTTTGATCAGTGCTCAGATTTTGAGCTGAAGATTGGTCATGGGATGCTGTTCAATTGAAATATTGATTATGCCGGTGAAATTTACTTAAGGGTAAGGGAAATGGTGCTTGCACCTAAACGAACACACTTAATCCCCTTTCCAAGGTTTTTGAGCCTTGTTTTTGAAAATGAGCTGGGTGAAGCTTACCAGCAGATTGCTGATGAATCATTCTACTTGCCAACAAAACAAGGGGGAATGCCAAAAGATGCTCCTGCGGCTCCATATAATTTCCTGACACCAGGCATGCTTGAGTATCTTGCTGCTCGAGGTGGAGTGAACCAACCGGCTACCTCTGGTGCTGCACCAGCTGAGGGGGAGGGACCTCAGCGAAAGCCAGCTGTAAAAAGGAAGAAGCCATCTACCTCAACTAGTACAGCCACCATCTCACATACTGGTAAAGCAGTAGTTGTATTAGAATCTAGTGCTCTCTGATCATAAAGAACAGCCCTAGTCTTATATACTGACTATCCAATTCTAGTATTAGAATCCGTTGCTTAACTATTTCTTGGTAACAGGCAAATCCGCAAAAGCAGGCTCCAGGATCACTACAGGGGAGATTGCACCAGTCTCAACTGCTGCTCCTGCAAAGGATGTGGCTATGGAACCTGGTGCGTTTCTAGACCAAACAGCAGAAAATTCTAACATAATTAAACATCTTTTATCTGCTGACTTGAAAAATGAATGTGGAGTTCAAGGTATAACCCTGGCTCCTAAGCTGACTGGTTTTAAAACTAGTGTTATAAAGAGTAGCAACCCATACTCTTCTAGCCAGACACTTCCACATTTTTCAAAATTGAACTTAATGCTATATCCTCTGCTTCCAATACAATCAGCAGAGCACATACCTAACCCCCAAAGCAAACTTGAGCTGGGTCTTCATCGTGTTGAACCAGCTCAGGATACTGCACAGCCATTATGTTACTCGGATCATGATAAGAGTCTCACTCCTACATCTTTACCAGCCAGATCTCTTACACTATCTGGGTCAACATGTGTCGCCAATGAGTCAGCAGAGTCACAGCTGTACTTACAGACACCTTATTCTGTCTCATTCAAAGGGCTGACCAAATCACCAGTCTGTCCCTAGAGACCAACAACAGATGCAATTATTGAGTCAAATTTATTTGGTTCTACAGTTGTTAACATAAAATGTTCTATTTTTTCAGTTCTTAGCAGGGTAGATTAACAGGCAGAGGGGGAGCAAGTTAAAGATGATATTATTCCTACTGAATAGATTGCTGCCTCTGCTACTGGTATTGGTGCTACTGTTTCTCCTACTGGTGGTGCTGATGCTAGTACTGTTGCTTCTACAGCTGCTGGTGTTACTGCTCCCAGTATTGCTGCTTCCACTTCTACACCTGAAGTAGAAGATGAAATCATAGTGGATCCTCCTGTTCTTAAAAAGGTAATTGACAATATTGTCAAGGATGTTCTACTTGATGAACCTGTCACTGAACCAAAGGGTGACATTGCATCTGCTGTTGCTACCGATGCACAAAATGTTATCATGGATACTGGTAAAAGTGCTACTTTTCTATCAGATTCTGGTTCACAGGGTGATACTGTTCTGGAGGGTCTTGATTTTATTAATGCTGGCTATGTTGGCTATGTTCCCACTGAGCCAACGGTGGATACTACTGCTACTACTGAAGATGCTGCTTCTTCACCTACTGCACAGTTACCTACCGCTGCTACTGGTTCTACGGAATCCGTTATGGATGCTGGTACCTCTGTTTCTACCACTACTAACTCTTCTCAGGCTACTGTTTCTGCTGAGAAGAAACCTTATGTGTGCCAGGTGACAGATCCTGATGAAGTTGTCCCTAACTTCATCTATCGGGGAGTGTCTATTACTCCCAGAGTTGCTCTGCTGGTGGATCAGCTAACTTTTGATCCTCAAACTGCCATAGTCTCAGCCAGCAAATTGCCTCGCGAAGAACTGACTGAACTATTGTCTCAGCTTGATCGACTAGCTAGAGAAGAAGTTTATGAGAGGTTGGCTACTTTAGAACAGATCAACGAGCAACCATATTATCATTTTTTGGCATGGCTCCAGCTGCTTCTCCATGGCCTGGTACATGGATGCCTCTCAAGTTCATCAGAGATCTCTCTACTGGTAAATATGTTATGCAGAATATTCCTGATTCACCAGTACCTTCTGATTCATCAGCTTCTTCCTCATCATCTTCTTCTTCTGATGGTGATGCTGATAAAGGTACTGGTAAGGATGAACCAGTCACTCATGATAATGTGACTGGTACCAAAGATAAATCAGTGGATCTCACTGATGATGCTGTTCATGATGCTGACAAGAATACCAGTGGTTCTAAACCTTCGGGTGAAGGTAAAAATGATGGTGATCATGGTGACGAGTCAGATTCTGACCTTCCACCTCCACCACCCCACGGAGGTAGTTCTGTGTTAGCTGCTTCTGACCACCCCTCAACCAGCTATGTTAAATTTAATGCTGATGAGGTGGCTGACATCTCCACCCTGGCTGTCTATAAGACACTCGCTGAGGTTACACCTGATCTACAGGCCACCATTCGCACTGCTATTGCTGACAGTGTGACTGAAGCCATACATAACGCTGGGCAAGTTACTACTTCCAACATTGAAGCCCAGCTCAAACAAGTATGTGCCTTTGCAGATCTTGCGGTGGCTGCCATTGTCAAACAACATGAAGAGGAGGAGGACTTAAAGAAACGAATCATATCTCACAATGAATATACTGAGGACATTGCCCATCTTCAAGATTATTTAGATGCTGCTAATCGCAGAATTCTTTTTCTTAATGAAGAAAATGCAGTGCTACATGAGAGATTGGATTCACAGGAGCAGCAAATGGCTAACATGATTCCTGCTTCTGCCTATGTTCAAATGGTTGAAAATATGCATTGACTGGCTGCCCTACAGGGTGATGTTAGGGCCATGGTTGAGCAGATGGTTATGGGTGTTGCAAGGAATGAAGTTAGGTCTTCCAACCTCCTTCTTTGACAATTTGGCGTGGATCCTGGTGCCCATCTTACTCCTGAAGTTGCTGACTGGAACAATTTTGCATTCTCTATTCCAGATTCAGATAGTGACCTTGATGCACAGGTCTCCCATGTTCACCTTTCTGCCCCTGCTGATGACAAAAAGGGGGAGAAGAAATCTAAAAAGAAACTCAAAAAGAGAAAACAATCAGAGGGGGAGCATGAGCATGAAAAGGCTCTAAAACAACCAAGGAGAGATGGTGATGGTGATGGTGATGATGGTTCTACTGGTCAAGACTCTGGCACTAAGCCCAGCAATGCTCATACTAAAGCTGGTGTACAGGCAGCTGGTGAATCTCAACCCAGTGTGTCTGCCACATCAGTGGATGATATTGGTTCTGGCAGTAAGCCCAGTGATGTTTCTGCACTGGCTGTTGCTGAAGCTTTTGTTTTTTCTCAAACTATTGAAAGAAGAATGAAAAGAAAACTGGAGAGACATCAGAAGAGACAGCAAAAATTAAATGATGCCTTCAATGTCAAATGGGATGCCTATGTTGCTCTTAAATGCCACAGAATTGAGCATAGGAGATAGCTGACCCCGAAAAAGAGGGACATTGATGATGACCTGATTGGCATTGATAAATTCAAAAAGGATGCACGAAAAAGAAATGCCAAATTCATGGTCAAATACGACAAAAAGAGGGCAAAACTGTATGCTGAGCGAGCAGATAGGATCAAACGGATGACTCTCGAAGAAATGAAAGATTATCTTGCATCTACTGAGTCAGGGAGAGGAGTTAGAGCTGACATTTTTATGAAATGGTTAGATGCTATGTTAGAAACCAGCTCATCTTCCCGCCCAACATCTTCTGCACAGCCAGCTACACAACATAAGCCAGCAGAAACAATCAATCTTGATGATGATGATATTCAGGGGGAGCATCTTGCTATCATTTCCTACATGCCTCCACTTAAGCCAGTATCAACACAAGAACCATCAGCTGAACCCATGCCCATAGATAAACAAAGGGTGAAATCTGCTCCTAGGGACAATCAGCCCCTAAGGAAAGGACCCTTATTTGAGGCAGCTGATGAAGATACTGAGGTGGTTGTACCAGCTAATACTAATCAGTCAGGTGGTACTAAAGACACAGCAAGGAGTGCTGTGAATGAAGACCCAACCAGGAGTGTGATGCTGGGTGTTACAAGTGTTGAAGACCCAGCCAAGGTGGTTGAGCTGGGTGCTAATCAAGATGATGATACGGTTAATCCTGCTGACTTTACAGTCTGGGGTAGTGGAGATCATTTATTTATTCAATCACCTATCTCTCCCCAGACTCTCACCTATTTTAACTGAACAAAGGAGAATCGTGTCAATCAGTTTCCAGTGAGTTCATCTAGCATAGGTGAATCAATCATGTATCCTCCATCTTCCCCAAAACGTCATGGTAAACACAGAACTTGGGAAGATGATTCAGTTACCCGTGGTGAGCCAGACTTATTTAAAATTAATCTAGATGAAAGAGATGCTTACCGGCTGGAGATCACTGTACAGGAATTGCTTGATCAAAGACAAGCTGCTATCAATGAAAGGATACGCCAAGTTAGGTTGCTGCATCATCCCCTTGATCAGCCACTCTACATCACTGCCTTGACTTATGGCATTGAAATTGGTGTATACTTAAACAACAGTGGTCAAAGGCTCTCTACTGATGAGGAGAAAGCTCAATTTCAAGAGGCTCACCAGCTGGGTATGGATCTAAGGGAGTATCGTGCTGCCCTTAGAACTGAAGAGGGTAGAAAGATGATTGAAATAGCAAAATCCCTGAAAATCACTGTCGACGAGTATTTGTTGGGTCTACAAGCTGAAATTCAAAGAAGGGAGGCTGCTGATGCTGAACTCGCTGAGAGGGTAAGGCTCCAGGATATAGAAGACAAATTGGCTGCTGATAGAAAGCAAGAGGCTGAGTCCCTAGAATTAGCCAAAGCCATTGTCAAAGAACAGGATAAGGCATTTGATAAGATTGAAGCTGCTGAGAAAGCACCTTCTACTGCTCCTATAGAATCTGTTTGTACCAGTGAATTTCCTGATCATTATTATAGGAGTAGGTATGGTGATGTGATGAATAGAAGATCCAATCCCAGCAGGATCATCAAAGTAAGCAGGGGGTCAAAAAGAGCGTTCAATATTGTAAGGGAGAATAAAGTTCAAGAAAGAATAAACTATGATGAGTTAAGATCCCTTGGATTTAGTGAATGGATGGAGATCTTGGAGTATTTCATTGGTAAAGGTGAAAGTGCTATCAAAAATACACTTAAATCTGAACTCCAACAGCTCTTCAAGAAAGCAACAAGGTTTGGGAATGCACCAGTGGTGAATGTAGATGAAGTCCTCTCTCAAAAACCTAAAGGAAAGCAATCCACTGGTGAAGGACCAACCGGAAAAGGCCCCATCATTCTACCTCCTCATATCCCTGTGTTTGACCCTGCTGATGTACCTTATCTGTTCCCTGAAGCCTGGAGAATCAAACAAGAGGAGCTATATGAAGAAGAACGAGAAAAAGATAAAGATAGATAGTCTCCTATGTGCTCAAATTGTAGCTTTTGTTTAATTCACTTTTCATTCTGCTGTTGTTGTAATTACTGTACATATTGTGTTGCAATGAAAGTGAAATAAGTTTATCTTCATAATCATATCAAATTATAAGATATGGATAACTTAGCAAAAGATCCCAAAACAAACTTAAAAAGGGACAAATTTACTGCCTATTTTTTTGGCCCCTCCGTGCTGACTTTAGTGTTTTCTCTACATGTCATAGGTTTTGTCATCATCAAATAGGGGGAGATTATTGAGTCCCCAAAATAATTAAGGATTTAATTATGACAAAACTGTAATTTATTTGCACTAAAGTGTTATGTGCAGTCAGCACAAGTTTGTTCATGTATAGACAATAGATGTAGCTATGTCGAGTGTTTAGTTTGCTGCTCAGTCTACCAGCACAAGGTAGACAGTGTTCTTCAATCAGCACAGGATGTGTACTCAGCAAATCAAGAACATGAAGTGGCTCAGCAATGAAGAACCAGCACAGCTGGAACGCAGCTCACTACACAAGACAACTATGCTCCATTATAAGCATAGTCATTTTCCCGAGTGGTCTACATCAATGGTACTATTCAACAGAAGTCAAAGACAAAGTTGAATAGAAAAGGACACGCGTCGGCGGCTGACAAGTGACCTTACAAGACCACGTGGGAATGCAGAAGGTTAACGCATGTGCAGACATGGGTTATACTTTGTCATCACCTAGGGAACACAATATTCTATTTGTTTAATCAAATATTGGTGCCAAACCGAATTGGGGTGTTCCTGCAAATAGCTACCAAAGAGGAAAGAAGAGACATGCTCTCTGATATAGTTGTCTCCACAAGTACAGACATCCTATGTACCAGTGGACAATAGAACCATTACACGGTTAATAGGACTACTATAAATTGTTGTATCCGCTATTGTTACAACTAGAGGTGTGGGTTTATTTTATAGAGTCAAAAACGTGTAATAGCTGTTAGTTTACCTCTTAGCTATAATCTAGGTAATCTGTATCAACCAACTATCATTCCGCCAAGGATAGTTGTGATTCTTTGTGATTCAATCAATAAAGAATAACTGTTGAAAATTACCTATGAATCTATTTATTTGCATGCTTGAATACTAATCAAGTTTAACTGTTTAGTTAATTGAAAAGAAATTGTATTCACCCCCCTCTACAATACTCCTGTTGTTATCAAGGGACCAACAGAACTTGAAGATAGAACTTGAGAGAGATCAATTAGATGAAGAAAATTGAAGAATGAAAGTGTTTGTAGGTATTTTTGGTCGTTGGTATATGGATTAGATATAAAGGATGTGTAATTTTGTTTACATGTAAATAAGTCATGAATGATTACTAATATTTTTGGAATTTTATGAGATATTTCATGCTAGTTGCCAAATGATGGTTCCCACATGTGTTAGGTGTGACGATCGCTCAAAATCCATATGGACGAACACGTCATTCATCGATTTTATTGCGAGGTATTTGACCTCTATATGATACGTTTTGTAAACATTGCATTCTTTTGAAAAGGCACACCATAAATGAATATTTAAATCAAAGGTTTTCGACATCTGATGATTTCTACATATAGACAATCACCGTAAATAATAGTTTATAATAGTACTTCCGTTGACAATGCAGTCAAAATAAGATACATGGTGATGATTTGGTGAATGCAACGTTTCCTTGAAAAATATGCCATGTACGACTCCATGCACATAGCTTGTCTAACATATAAGCAAACAGCGGAAGACTTCTAGGAAACTTGAGAATAAACATGCTAACAAGTGTCAACACAAATTTTAGCGAGTTTATAGTTTTAGTGTTTCGCATAATCTGTATATAAAAGTGGATCACAAGATTTCAGTTGTTTCATCCAGAAACGTTTATCAAAATATTCTACAAGATTGAGCACCCTGGTAACTAAGCTTTAACGCTATAATAAGTACCCCTGTTTTAACATACATGCAACCAACATGTACAATACACGCAAACCAACTTGTACTAATCTTAAATAGCATACGTCTATTTTATAGTTCAGGCTAGGGTTTCTATACCTGGAACAGACAGGGATATCAAGCCCTATGGATCCATATATAACTACTCGCGCCCACCAGTTCTTATAACTGACAGTTACTAGTTACCAAAGCTAAGGGATATTCGGTTCAAACTCGGTGTAGAATTTAGTATGTACTTGTATCCATTGCGTTTAAAATAAAGTGCATGTATTCTCAGCCCAAAAATATAGATTGCAAAAGCAATTAAAAAGGGAGCAATGAAACTCACCTTAGCAGCACATAAAGTTGTTCATCGTAATGTGACCGAAACTCGAAATATCAAATAATTGTAGATCTCAACCTAGAGAACATATGTTGGTCAATAAATGTCTATCAAGCTAGGTCTGGTCATAGTGTATCACAATCCTAATGCTCGAGATCGACATACAAAAGTTATCCAAAGTCGTTTCAAAAAGTCAATTTTGACAATAGTTCAACAAACGAGACGTACCTTATATAAGGATTCATTTACTCGGTTGGTAATATTTAAAAATCTATTTTATCAATCTTGTAAACAAGTTGTTTAAATCTTAATTGCAGATTTAAAAGAAATTTCAATTAACGTCAATCATAATTCAGTTGATCATATCTTTTAATCCGTTCATCGAACTTATTCGATATCTAAATGAAAAGTTATTGATTTTTCGTTAGCTTTCCAAAAACATGTATATCATATACCTTTTACTAGTAATATATGTATTTAATTCGTGATTCAATATAAACTGCTTAACGACGAAATTTAGCATACTGGCATGCCTAAACATATATACTCGAGCACTAGACATGGATACACAATTAATATATAAAAGATAAGATATGAATGCTTACGTATCAATATTGTGATTTCATATTGCAGGAAAGTACATAGACGCAACGAATATGATAAACACTAGGTTTGACTTGTAAATAATACCCATGAACATTACCCATAACCTCCATAGCTATAACCCATAATTTCCTTAACTTTATCCCGCTCAAAAACCCATTTTTGAAAGTGACACGCTCATAACCTCGTCGTAGTATTTTATGTATATTACTAATTAATAATTAATAGTACTAATAATTAATAAGATTAATAATAATATTAATATTATTAATAATAATAATAATAATAATAATAATAATAATAATAATAATAATAATATAAATACGGAGGAAGTAATATAAATAAATATGTGTGTGTGACAAACAACTGAACTCGCGAGCTTTTATAATGTTTTCTGAATCTGATGCCCATGCGATCACATGGGCTTCTAGTGCAAATGCCATGCGATCGCATGGCCTGCCTAGACAGCTCACATCTCTTTTGTACACTAGCTTGTCAACATAATATTATAATATAAATATAATAAATAATTTATATAATTAATTATATATTATATTAAATTCATGTGCATAGTTGACTTGTAATTTTCGTCCCGATAAGTCATACGTTGTCACTCGACTTCTGTCCCGGTTCTGGTTTTTCGAACGTCCTTTCATATACTGAGAAAACTTGCATTTTACGTTTTGGGATACGTACCTTTGTCAAAATATAGCCTTAAATTATCCCTAAACTATATCATTCGAAATATAATTTATACATTTGAGTGTTTTGGTCATTTACTTTTATAAATCAATGTCTCGTTATTTAATCAAGTATATCCAATTCCAAAACGTTTTATATCTAGTTAAATATTATATTTAATCATTTTAATATATATTTTTAATATTAATAAACACGTTTTAAATTACACATCGCAAGTTATTCATAGCTTTAATTCTAACAGTTAATATTTCTTATTATTATATGTGTCCAATTTACGTTATTTAAACAAACACTTTACCATATATTTCGAATACCGTTAAAAAGGAATAATTTCTTAAATCAATGTGGACCTCACAACAGAGACTCGTAATAATATCATAATCCTTAAAGGACTCAGTAAATATCTTTTAATTCAATCGTTTAACATAACATTTTAACTTCGTAGTAAAATATATCAATCAGATAATCAAACCAATAAGTTTAATGCACAGTATCATTTACTTAACACTTTGTTACGTTTTCAAGTTATAGTATATGTATCTATTTACATATAATTGTTCGCAAATCATCGAGAACAACCGAAAGATATTTGAATAGTTTAAAATTTTGAGATTCAGTTTAACAGACCTTGCTTATCGTGTCGAAAACATTAAATCATTTAAAGATAAAGTTTAAATTTGGTCAGAAATTTTCGGGTCATCACAGTACCTACCCGTTAAAGAAATTTCGTCCTGAAATTTGAGTGAGGTCGTCATGGCTAACAATAAAAATGTTTTCATGACGAATATGAGTTGATAAATAGAATTTTATCATCGTTGAATAATATGGATAAAACAATCCGATTTCTCGAAGCGTATGAGAGAAGTTATCGTAAAAGAGAGAAATGAAAGAATAGAGATTCGTCTTAACTTTTGACGTAGTTACGATTGATTTTCGGAATTTAAGGAATAGAAAATCTTCATAATCTAACTAAGATTTGATTCTTCGAAATTTAAGGAAATTAAGATTTCCTTTAAATGCGTAATCTGCCTCGATTGTTATGGCTGATATTTTGCTATAAATTAACCACTTTCGTTTCATTATTTTCACCACTCCTACATCTTCTTCCTTATTTCATACTTCCAAAAGATTGTAAAATGCTTAATCCAGTTCTGATTCTTGATATTTTCTTGGCTATCGTATCCTTCATTCTTCTTTTTCATCTACCACCAGAGGAAATTATTTTATTCTACTATTACCTTGGGGTTATAGTATTTTTCATTCTCTCGTGTCTTTATATTGTTATACGCATTGATATACATGGTTTGTAATTTCTGGGTAGTTGTTGGGTTTTATATCTTCCCTTATATTTCGATGTCTCTGCTTCTGTCTTTTCATTGACATCCATAGTTAATACTCTCTCCAATTTACTGTGATTTATATATACTCCCATTGATATTTTGTAGCTTCATGCTTTTGTTTTATCTTCCTGACTTTAAATCAAGCGAATAATGGTCCAGAATTCGTATGTATGAATTTCGAAATGAACATAATTAATGTTCTAAGAAAGAAACGGTATTAGCACAATCTAACTTGTCAAATTACCAGAATACCTCGAAAAAAAGACCGAATCATTAAGAAAATATTTTCTTGATAGTTTAGAGGTTAAATAGAATGAAAGAGTTATGTAACATGGTTCATGATGAGGGTATGATCTGTGAACCTTTATCACGTTCCATTAGAAACTCAGCATGACTTACTGTAATATAATCACGTTGATCAAGTGTCATTATATTATACTAAATCATGCTTCAATTCCTAACACTACTTCAAAAACATTCATTTTTCGAAATTTTCAGAAATTAGAAACTAAAATAGTTTCTTTTATGATGTACCACCGATAGCGTGAAGAGATAAATGATTTCAGATAAGAATAGTTATGAAAATATCTTCAGAAATATGGAGGATATTTATAATGGAAGATACGATGATATCTTAGAATTTCTAATATCAGAGGATGATGCGGAAAATCTGTCTGTGAAGGTTTAGAATAAGAAGTAAGGTTCTTACTAATGGTTTCAGCAGACACTGAATCATTTGTATTCTTTGAAGGTAGATTTCGTCTTTGTGATTTGTCCACAGCCTCCTTCATGGTCTGCTCAATCCGTTTTCCAGTTCCAAACCTTCTATTTTTCTCAGCTTTACCACCATACTATTCTTTATCATCAAACTTTCGACTGTTAAAGTCGTTTATAGTTTTTGCTGCTTTATCAGCATTTTTTTCCCAAAATTCGGAGGACTAGTTTCGCAGTTCGGGGTGTTTTTCAGAAACTTCACATTCGAAGTAAGTAAGTCTAGGAGATAGACATTATATGTATATATATAACTGTTGGCGTAGAATTGCTGCGAAATTCGAAATACTGATTGCTAATTCCCGGTAGTTGGTATGGCAATTACCGTTACAAGATGTGGATGAGTACATGATAGGGTTTCAATGAACAATTATAATGGTGAGAGACTTTAAGTCACAGATTAATAAATTTGCTGGTACATTTACTGTTAATGTGGTGGAACATGAAAGGTTCCCCAGTAACAAAAACGTATATGCCAAAGTTACAAGTCTGAAAGATCGTCATTGACTGGTTGAACGGTTGATAATACTGGATACTTTTGAAAAGGAATTGCAAGGTTATTTTGGGTAAAAACAATGCTAATGGATCTTGCACAGATTTAAAGTTAAAGTATAGCTTTGAAAGATGTAGAGATCTAAGAATGATGTCACCGGTTCAGAGTTATGACTTGGATTCTGATCCGTCAATATCAGAATATGTAATTGAATTTGTATGAAAATGATTGTATATCGTTGTGAGCATGATTAATAGATTTGTGAATCAAAGTTGAAGAATGTACAATGTATTAATTGTGAACTTATATATTTCCCGAGTATTACCTACCCGTTAAAAATTTCACAATTAATATTTTGTACAAAAGAATTTTCATTACTGTCTTTATGAAAATATATGTATGTATATTTTCTTCAGACGCAATACAGATTTAATGAGTTAATATCATATTAAACCCATTTGATTTTAGGCTTGACTTAGAAATGAATATTCTCTAAAACATTTAAAGATCATATAATTTTCGTGGAATATTTCACTAATGAAATCAATACTTCATTATTTATTCTTATTGATATTCCTTGGTGTTGATGCTTGTGGAATTCTTGTAAACTTTGCAAGGTGCAAATGATGTTTTCTAGAAAGTTTCAAGTACATCGAGAATGAAAATGTAAAATCAATTATGTAATTGAATAATACACTTGTTTTATTATGAAATGGAATTCATTGAGTTGAAACAGAGATTGTAGTTAACGAAGGTTAAGTTGTTAACGAAGGATGTACATCATTGCATATTAGTAATATGAACTAACCGAGTAGTACCTACCAGTTAAGATTCACACGTAATAGCTTAGCACGAAAAGATTTATTTTGATTTCAAAATTCATATATATTAAATATACATAAAATTTCTTCAGGGGAAATGAGTTAATACTTCATCGGTTATTGTTACTGGTATTTCTTGGTAACTATGATACGTACGACGTTGATGTTCAAGGTACATATTGTGATGTTGAGGCTTGCGGTGCGGATGTTGTTGGTGGTGGTAATGGTACTGTTGGTGTTGTTGTCGGTGGTACTGTTGATGTCGGTGATGCTGCTGGTGCTTGTAACCTTTGCACCATATTCTCCAAAGCCACTACCCGAGCACGAAGCTCGTTGACTTCTTCTACTACACCGGGATGATTGGCGGTTCGGACGAGCGGATGAATAAGATCCAGAATTTGAGAGAGTATATGATCATGATGAGATATTCTGGAGATGAGAGAGAAAATAGTATTACGAACAGGTTCGCCGGTAAGTGCTTCAGGTTCTTCGCCAAGAGGGCAATGTGGTGGATGGAATGGATCACCTTCTTCTTGTCTCCAATAATTAAGTAGACTACGAACCCATCCCCAATTCATCCAGAATAGATGATGGCTAATTGGTTGATCCATTCCGGTTACACTGTCTTCGAAATTCGGGTGAATATCCATATCTGATTAGCTGTCGGAGTTTAAGGAATTTGAACTAGATATGGGATTCATCTTACACGATTAGATAAAGGATTTTTGGTATGAACTGATTTTTGGGTATCGGATGATATTCTAATTACATAGAATACCAATATATAGTACAAGGGATCCCGCAAATTACGGAGAAATTTTCGAAAGATGTCAGAAAAAGTTTACAGTAACAGATACGCTAAGATATGAATTTTGTCTATACACTATTCACGCAATCAATGCAGTAAAACGTGTCTAGACTAGGAATGATAAGCAGGTAATTTCCAACAAGAAATGATAAGTAAAACTTTTGACATGTAGACACGGTCGAAGTTCAAACTTACTAATGCATCCTAACAACTATCAGTTAGACACGCTCATGCAAGACCTGGTTCGCTAGGACCAACGCTCTGATACCAACTGTGACGATCGCTCAAAATCCATATGGACGAACACGTCATTCATCGATTTTATTGCGAGGTATTTGACCTCTATATGATACGTTTTGTAAACATTGCATTCTTTTGAAAAGGCACACCATAAATGAATATTTAAATCAAAGGTTTTCGACATCTGATGATTTCTACATATAGACAATCACCGTAAATAATAGTTTATAATAGTACTTCCGTTGACAATGCAGTCAAAATAAGATACATGGTGATGATTTGGTGAATGCAACGTTTCCTTGAAAAATATGCCATGTATGACTCCATGCACATAGCTTGTCTAACATATAAGCAAACAGCGGAAGACTTCTAGGAAACTTGAGAATAAACATGCTAACAAGTGTCAACACAAATTTTAGCGAGTTTATAGTTTTAGTGTTTCGCATAATCTGTATATAAAAGTGGATCACAAGATTTCAGTTGTTTCATCCAGAAACGTTTATCAAAATATTCTACAAGATTGAGCACCCTGGTAACTAAGCTTTAACGCTATAATAAGTACCCCTGTTTTAACATACATGCAACCAACATGTACAATACACGCAAACCAACTTGTACTAATCTTAAATAGCATACATTTGTTTTATAGTTCAGGCTAGGGTTTCTATACCTGGAACAGACAGGGATATCAAGCCCTATGGATCCATATATAACTACTCGCGCCCACCAGTTCTTATAACTGACAGTTACTAGTTACCAAAGCTAAGGGATATTCGGTTCAAACTCGGTGTAGAATTTAGTATGTACTTGTATCCATTGCGTTTAAAATAAAGTGCATGTATTCTCAGCCCAAAAATATAGATTGCAAAAGCAATTAAAAAGGGAGCAATGAAACTCACCTTAGCAGCACATAAAGTTGTTCATCGTAATGTGACCGAAACTCGAAATATCAAATAATTGTAGATCTCAACCTAGAGAACATATGTTGGTCAATAAATGTCTATCAAGCTAGGTCTGGTCATAGTGTATCACAATCCTAATGCTCGAGATCGACATACAAAAGTTATCCAAAGTCGTTTCAAAAAGTCAATTTTGACAATAGTTCAACAAACGAGACGTACCTTATATAAGGATTCATTTACTCGGTTGGTAATATTTAAAAATCTATTTTATCAATCTTGTAAACAAGTTGTTTAAATCTTAATTGCAGATTCAAAAGAAATTTCAATTAACGTCAATCATAATTCAGTTGATCATATCTTTTAATCCGTTCATCGAACTTATTCGATATCTAAATGAAAAGTTATTGATTTTTCGTTAGCTTTCCAAAAACATGTATATCATATACCTTTTACTAGTAATATATGTATTTAATTCGTGATTCAATATAAACTGCTTAACGACGAAATTTAGCATACTGGCATGCCTAAACATATATACTCGAGCACTAGACATGGATACACAATTAATATATAAAAGATAAGATATGAATGCTTACGTATCAATATTGTGATTTCATATTGCAGGAAAGTACATAGACGCAACGAATATGATAAACACTAGGTTTGACTTGTAAATAATACCCATGAACATTACCCATAACCTCCATAGCTATAACCCATAATTTCCTTAACTTTATCCCGCTCAAAAACCCATTTTTGAAAGTGACACGCTCATAACCTCGTCGTAGTATTTTATGTATATTACTAATTAATAATTAATAGTACTAATAATTAATAAGATTAATAATAATATTAATATTAATAATAATAATAATAATAATAATAATAATAATAATAATAATAATAATAATAATAATAATAATAATAATTTAAATACGGAGGAAGTAATATAAATAAATATGTGTGTGTGACAAACAACTGAACTCGCGAGCTTTTATAATGTTTTCTGAATCTGATGCCCATGCGATCACATGGGCTTCTAGTGCAAATGCCATGCGATCGCATGGCCTGCCTAGACAGCTCACATCTCTTTTGTACACTAGCTTGTCAACATAATATTATAATATAAATATAATAAATAATTTATATAATTAATTATATATTATATTAAATTCATGTGCATAGTTGACTTGTAATTTTTGTCCCGATAAGTCATACGTTGTCACTCGACTTCTGTCCCGGTTCTGGTTTTTCGAACGTCCTTTCATATACTGAGAAAACTTGCATTTTACGTTTTGGGATACGTACCTTTGTCAAAATATAGCCTTAAATTATCCCTAAACTATATCATTCGAAATATAATTTATACATTTGAGTGTTTTGGTCATTTACTTTTATAAATCAATGTCTCGTTATTTAATCAAGTATATCCAAATCCAAAACGTTTTATATCTAGTTAAATATTATATTTAATCATTTTAATATATATTTTTAATATTAATAAACACGTTTTAAATTACACATCGCAAGTTATTCATAGCTTTAATTCTAACAGTTAATATTTCTTATTATTATATGTGTCCAATTTACGTTATTTAAACAAACACTTTACCATATATTTCGAATACCGTTAAAAAGGAATAATTTCTTAAATCAATGTGGACCTCACAACAGAGACTCGTAATAATATCATAATCCTTAAAGGACTCAGTAAATATCTTTTAATTCAATCGTTTAACATAACATTTTAACTTCGTAGTAAAATATATCAATCAGATAATCAAACCAATAAGTTTAATGCACAGTATCGTTTACTTAACACTTTGTTACGTTTTCAAGTTATAGTATATGTATCTATTTACATATAATTGTTCGCAAATCATCGAGAACAACCGAAAGATATTTGAATAGTTTAAAATTTTGAGATTCAGTTTAACAGACCTTGCTTATCGTGTCGAAAACATTAAATCATTTAAAGATAAAGTTTAAATTTGGTCAGAAATTTCCGGGTCATCACATTAGGTGACTCACATGGGCTGCTAAAAGCTGATCATTGAAGTATATATACCAATAGTACATACATCTAAAAGCTGTGTATTGTACGAGTACGAATACGGGTGCATACGAGTAGAATTGTTGATGAAACTGAACGAGGATGTAATTGTAAGCATTTTTGTTAAGTACAAGTATTTTGATAAGTGTCTTAAAGTCTTTCAAAAGTGTATGAATACATATTAAAACACTACATGTATATACATTTTAACTGAGTCGTTAAGTCATCGTTAGTCGTTACATGTAAATGTTGTTTTGAAACCTTTAGGTTAACGATCTTGTTAAATGTTGTTAACCCATTGTTTATTATATCTAAAGAGATGTTAAATTGTTACAGTGTCGTGATATTATGATATATTAATATATCTTAGTATGATATATATACAGTTAAATGTCGTTACAATAATAATCGTTACATATATGTCTCGTTTCGAAATTATTAAGTTAGTAGTCTTATTTTTACATATGTAGTTCATTGTTAATACACTTAATGATATATTTAATTATCATTTAACATAATTAACCAAGTGTATCAATATCTTAATATGATTCATATGTACTTAGTAAGACGTTGTTATAACGATAATCGTTATATATATCGTTTTCGAGTTTCTTAATTTAATAATCTTATTTTTATGTATATAACTCATTGTTAAAATACCTAATGAGATACTTACTTATCATAAAATCATGATAACTATATATATAACCATATATATGTCATCATATAGTTTTTATAAGTTTTAACGTTCGTGAATCACCGGTCAACTTGGGTGGTCAATTGTCTATATGAAACCTATTTCAATTAATCAAGTCTTAATAAGTTTGATTGCTTAACATGTTGGAAACACTTAATCATGTAAATATCAATTTCATTTAATATATATAAACATGGAAAAGTTCAGGTCACTACAGTACCTACCCGTTAAATAAATTTCGTCCCGAAATTTTAAGTAGTTGGAGGTGTTGTCGTATCTTCTGGAAATAAGTGCGGGTATTTCTTCTTCATCTAATCTTCTCGTTCCCAGGTGAACTTGGGTCCTCTATGAGCATTCCATTGAACCTTAACAATTGGTATTTTGTTTTGCTTAAGTCTTTTAACCTCACGATCCATTATTTCGACGGGTTCTTCGATGAATTGAAGTTTTTCGTTGATTTGGATTTCATTTAACGGAAGAGTGAGATCTTCTTTAGCAAAACATTTCTTCAAATTCGAGACATGTAAAGTGTTATGTACAGCCGCGAGTTGTTGTGGTAATTCAAGTCGGTAAGCTACTGGTCCGACACGATCAATAATCTTGAATGGTCCAATATACCTTGGATTTAATTTCCCTCGTTTACCAAAACGAACAACGCCTTTCCAAGGTGCAACTTTAAGCATGACCATCTCTCCAATTTCAAATTCTATATCTTTTCTTTTAATGTAAGCGTAGCTCTTTTGTCTACTTTGGGCAGTTTTCAATCGTTGTTAAATTTGGATGATCTTCTCGGTAGTTTCTTGTATTATCTCCGGACCCGTAATCTGTCTATCCCCCACTTCACTCCAACAAATCGGAGACCTGCACTTTCTACCATAAAGTGCTTCAAACGGTGCCATCTCAATGCTTGAATGGTAGCTGTTGTTGTAGGAAAATTCTGCTAACGGTAGATGTCGATCCCAACTGTTTCCGAAATCAATAACACATGCTCGTAGCATGTCTTCGAGCGTTTGTATCGTCCTTTTGCTCTGCCCATCAGTTTGTGGATGATAGGCAGTACTCATATCTAGACGAGTTCCTAATGCTTTCTGTAATGTCTGCCAGAATCTTGAAATAAATCTGCCATCCCTATCAGAGATAATAGAGATTGGCATTCCATGTCTGGAGACGACTTCCTTCAAATACAGTCGTGCTAACTTCTCCATATTGTCATCTTCTCTTATTGGCCGGAAGTGTGCTGATTTGGTGAGACGATCAACTATTACCCAAATAGTATCAAAACCACTTGCAGTCCTTGGCAATTTAGTGATGAAATCCATGGTAATGTTTTCCCATTTCCATTCTGGGATTTCGGGTTGTTGAAGTAGACCTGATGGTTTCTGATGCTCCGCTTTGACCTTAGAACATGTCAAACATTCCCCTACGTATTTAGCAACATCGGATTTCATACCTGGCCACCAAAAATGTTTCTTGAGATCCTTGTACATCTTCCCCGTTCCAGGATGTATTGAGTATCTGGTTTTATGAGCTTCTCAAAGTACCATTTCTCTCATATCTCCAAATTTTGGTACCCAAATTCTTTCAGCCCTATACCGGGTTCTGTCTTCCCGAATATTAAGATGCTTCTCCGATCCTTTGGGTATTTCATCCTTTAAGTTTCCCTCTTTTAAAACTCCTTGTTGCGCCTCCTTTATTTGAGCAGTAAGGTTAGTGTGAATCATTATATTCATAGATTTTACACGAATGGGTTCTCTGTCCTTTCTGCTCAAGGCGTCGGCTACCACATTTACCTTCCCTGGGTGGTAACGAATCTCAAAGTCATAATCATTCAACAATTCAATCCATCTGCGCTGCCTCATGTTCAGTTGTTTCTGATTAAATATGTGTTGAACACTTTTGTGGTCGGTATATATAATACTTTTGACCCCATATAAGTAGTACCTCCAAGTCTTTAATGCAAAAACAACCGCGCCTAATTCCAAATCATGCGTCGTATAATTCTGCTCGTGAATCTTCAATTGTCTAGACGCATAAGCAATTACTTTCATTCGTTGCATTAATACACAACCGAGACCTTGCTTTGAGGTGTCACAATATATCAAAAAATCATCATTTCCTTTAGGTAATGACAATATAGGTGCCGTAGTTAACTTTTTCTTCAACAATTGAAACGCTTTTTCTTGTTCGTCCTTCCATTCAAATTTCCTCCCTTTATGCGTTAATGCAGTCAAGGGTTTTGCTATTCTGGAAAAATCTTAGATGAATTTTCTGTAGTACCCAGCTAGTCCTAAAAATTGGCGTATATGTTTCGGAGTTTTCGGGGTTTCCCATTTTTCAACGGTTTCAATCTTTGCTGGATCCACCTGAATACCTTCTTTGTTCACTATGTGACCGAGGAATTGAACTTCTTCCCACCAAAATGCACACTTTGAAAACTTAGCGTACAGTTTTTGTTTCCTTAACAACTCTAGCACTTTTCTCAAATGTTCTTCATGCTCTTAGTCATTCTTTGAGTAAATAAGTATGTCATCGATGAAAACAATGACAAACTTGTCAAGATATGGCCCACACACTCGGTTCATGAGGTCCATGAACACAGCTAGTGCGTTAGTCAATCCAAACGGCATAACCATATACTCGTAATGACCATAACGCGTCCTAAAAGCAATCTTTGGAATATCATCCTCCTTCACCCGCATTTGATGATATCCAGAACGTAAATCGATCTTCGAATAAATAGACGAGCCTTGTAGTTGATCAAATAAGTCGTCGATTCTCGGTAGTGGGTAGCGGTTCTTGATGGTAAGTTTGTTCAACTCTCGGTAGTCGATACATAACCTAAATGTACCATCCTTCTTCTTGACAAATAAAACAGGAGCTCCCCATGGTGATGTGCTTGGTCGAATGAAACCACGCTCTAAAAGTTCCTATAACTGACTTTGTAATTCTTTCATTTCGCTGGGTGCTAGTCTGTATGGAGCACGATCTATTGGTGCAGCTCCTGGTACAAGGTCTATTTGAAATTCAACGGATCGATGTGGGGGTAATCCCGGTAATTCTTTTGGAAATACATCGGGAAATTCTTTTGCAACGGGAACATCACTGATGTTTTTTTCTTCAGGTTTAACTTCCTCGATGTGTACTAGAATGACGTAACAACCTTTTCTTATTAGTTTTTGCACCTTCAAACTACTAATAAGATTTAATTTTGCGTTGTTCTTTTCTCCGTACACCATTAAAGGTTTTCCTTTTTCACGCATAATGCGAGTCGCATTTTTGTAACAAACGACCTCTGCTCTTACCTTCTTCAACCAGTCCATGCCAATTATTACATCAAAACTCCCTAACTCGACTGGTATTAAATCAATCTTAAACGTTTCATCACCCAGTTTAATTTCTCTATCCCGACATATATTATCTGCTGAAATTAATTTACCATTTGCTAATTCGAGTAAAAATTTATTATCCAAAGGCGTCAATGGTCAACTTAATTTAGCACAAAATTCTCTACTCATATAGCTTCTATCCGCATCCGAATCAAATAAAACATAAGTAGATTTATCGTCAATAAGAAACGTACCCGTAATAAGTTCTGGGTCTTCCTGTGCTTCTGCCGCATTAATATTGAAAACTCTTCCAGGGCCCTGCCCATTAGTATTTCCCTGATTCGGGCAATTTGTAATAATGTGGCCCATTTTTCCACATTTATAACAAACAGGGTTGGTATTACTTGCTCCGACACTATTCATTTCGGCATTACTTGTTCCGACATTATATGTTCCTTTGGTTCTGTTAAACTTTAGTCCATAGACCTCACACTTTGTCGCGCTATGACCATTTCTTTTACACCTGTTGCAAAATGTCGTGCAAAACCCCTGATGATTTTCTTCACACCTATGACATGGTTGTTTTTGGTTTTTGTTGCCGTTGTTGTTATTGAGGTTGTTGTTGGGGTTGTTATTGTTGTTGAAACGGTTGTTGTTGTTGTTGTTGTTGTTGTTGTTGTTGTTGTTGTTGGGATGTTTGTTGTAGTTATTATTAGGATTGCGGTTATTGTTGTGATTGTTGTTGCGGTTGTTGGGATAGTTGTTGCGATTGTGGTTGTAATTGTTGTTGTTGTTGTACTGGTGACTCTTGCCACCGTTTTCCTCCCACTTCCTCTTGAGTTGTTTCGTGTTGGCTTCTTCGGCCGCCTGCTCTTTAATTCTTCCCTCAATCTGATTTATGAGTTTATGAGCCATTCGACTTGCCTTCTGTATAGAAGCGGGCTCGTGTGAACTCACATCTTCTTGAATCCTTACTGGTAACCCTTTTACAAATGCGTCGATCTTCTCTTCTTCATCTTCGAATGCTCCCGGACACAATAGGCACAACTTTGTAAATCGTCGTTCATATGTGGTAACGTCAAACCCTTGTGTTCGTAACTCTCTAAGTTCTGCCTTGAGTTTATTGACTTCATTTCTAGGACGGTACTGCTCGTTCATCAATTGCTTGAATGCCGACCACGGTAGTGCATAAGCAGCATTTTGTCCTACCTGTTCAAGATAGGTGTTCCACCACGTTAACGCAGTACCTGTGAAGGTATGCGTAGCGTACTTAACTTTGTCCTCTTCAGTACACTTACTTATAGCAAACACCGATTCGACTTTCTCGGTCCACCATTTCAATCCAATTGGTCCTTTGGTTCCATCAAATTCAAAAGGTTTGCAGGCAGTGAATTCTTTGTAGGAGCATCCTACACGATTTCTTACACCGTTAGCTGTATTGCTAGATTCAGAATTATTGTTGGTATGTAGCGCAGCTTGTACTGCGGCTATGTTTGCAGCAAGAAAGGTACGAAATTCCTCTTCGCTCATATTCATGGTGTGTCGAGTATTCGGTGCCATTTCCTTCAAAATAGCCAACTGAATTGAGTTAATCATACAGAATATTAAGAGTAGTCAATAGTATTTCGTAGCATAATATGAACTCATTTTATAAAAGCTTTTTCTTCATATTAGCGTTATATAAGTTTAAATTCGGGTACTACCTACCCGTTAAGTTCATACTTAGTAGCTAATATACAATTCAACTACTACAATTCCATATAAAAAACTGATTATAATAATATATCACATACAAATATTCTTCAAACTTACAACTTCGCTATATTACATATAACATGAAATATAGTACACTTTGATACAGGACAGTTTTGAAGATAAACCTAGTTAATACGCAAGTTGTTCAGCAAAGGAAATAAAGACACGTAATTCATAAGTCCAGAAACAAGTCATGCATTCTGGTTTTACTAAGACGACTTCCCATCCTTGGTCTTGTGGAAAATAACCGTTATGACCATTGGCTAGGCAGCATGTTGTAATGTCGTCAAAAGGACGAGGGTTTCGTAATGTCCAACAGCCCTGTAATAATCTAAAAACCTTGTTTCTCACCCCAACTACTGAATCCGTCACTTGTGGGAAGGTCTTATTTAAAAGCTGCAGTTCGATGTTCTTTTTCTCACTTTGGTAAGAAGCGAACATCACTAACCTGTAAGCATAACATGCTTCTTTATGTTGCATGTTAGAAGCTCTTTCTAATTCACAAAATCCTATGTTGGTATATGTTGAGTCAAAATAGGTTCTTAACCCGTAGCGTAAAATTGCATTTGGGTTCCCCGCATTTAACGCTTTAAAGAAAACACGCGTAACTTACGGTCTCCCCAATGTGATATACCCCACCTATCAAAGGAAAGCCTTTTATAAACTAAGGCATTTCTGGAAAGTCTTTCAAATGTTTGACAAGTTAATTTTGCCATAACAAAATGTGCTGATGAATTCTGACTGACTCTATACAAGATTTCCTCAATCATATCCTCTGGTAGGTCTTCTAAAATATTCGGTTGTCTAACCTTAACGTCCATTTTGTTTTTATACTGTAAAATAGACAAGGATTAGATTCGTAAAAGATAATTACTAAATAATACAAACAATTTTTACATAGAACATAAAAGTACAAGCACACTACAATACATATAATACACAACATGATTACAACCCTCTAATCTGAATCACTGGTTTCTTCTTCTTCGGACTTGGTTCGTTTTCCTAATTTTCTAGGAATATATGGTGTTCCTCTAATACGAGCTGTCATTTTCCACAATGGTTTAGAAAAACTTGGTGGTTTAGAGGTTCCTGAGTCATTGTTACATTTTAGGAAATACGAATGTTGCCGATACATATAAAGTTCATCGGGGTTGGAATCGGGTTTCTCTATTTTTATACATTTTCCCTTATTATTTTCTTTTGCTTTATTAAATTGGGTCAAGGTAATTTCTATAACATCATCGGAATCCTCATCGGGATCCGATTCATCAGAAAATTGATAATCTTCCCAATATTTTGCTTCCTCGGCGGAAACACCATTGACCATTATTAACTTTGGTCCGTTGGTTGAGGATTTTCTTTTAGTTAATCGATTTATTATAGGTATCAATATTTCTTCCTCCGGAACCTCTTCTTCTTCCGGTTCCTCCTCTTCCGGTTCCTCCTCTTCCGGTTCCTCTTCTTCCGGTTCCTCTTCGATAATTTATGAATCTTCCCAAAATATATTCGACTCTTCATTATTATTAGGTGAATCGATGGGATTTGTACTAGTGGTAGACATCTATCACACAATATCAAACATATTAAGAGGTTAATATATCACAAAATTACATGTTAATAATATATAGTTTCCAACAAAAGTGTTAAGCAATCGTTTTTAAAGAAAACACGGTCGAAGTCCAGACTCACTAATGTATCCTAACAAACTTCGATAAGACACACTAATGCAAATTTCTGGTTCTCTAAGACCAACGCTCGGATACCAACTGAAATGTCTCGTTCATATTGATTATAAACGTTCAATATTAATTGATTTTGTTGCGAGGTTTTGACCTCTATATGAGACGTTTTTCAAAGACTGCATTCATTTTTAAAATAACCATAACCTTTATTTTATCTATAAAGGTTTAAAAAAAACATTACGTAGATTATCAAATAATGATAATCTAAAATATACCGTTTACACACGACCATTACATAATGGTTTACAATAAGAATATATTACATCAAAAATAAGTTTCTTGAATGCAGTTTTTACATAATATCATACAAGCATGGACTCCAAATCTTGTCCTTATTTTAGTATGCAACAGCGGAAGCTCTTAATAATCACCTGAGAATAAACATGCTTAAAACGTCAACAAAAATGTTGGTGAGTTATAGGTTTAACCTATATATTATCAAATCATAATAATAGACCACAAGATTTCATATTTCAATATACATCCCATAAATAGAGATAAAAATCATTCATATGGTGAACACCTGGTAACCGACATTAACAAGTTGCATATAAGAATATCCACTATCATTCCAGGAAATCCTTCGGACATGATAAAAACAACATCGAAGTACTAAAGCATCCGGTACTTTGGATGGGGTTCGTTAGGCCCAATAGATCTATCTTTAGGATTCGCGTCAATTACTAGATCGGTTTACTAATTCTTAGGTTACCAAGCAAAAGGAGCATATTCGACTTCGATCATTCACCCATATAATGTAGTTTAAATTACTTGTGTCTATTTCGTAAAACATTTATAAAACTGCATGTATTCTCAACCCAAAATATTAGATTTTAAAAGTGGGACTATAACTCACTTTCACAGATTTTTACTTCATCGGGAAGTAAGACTTGGCCACTGGTAGATTCACGAACCTATAACAAATATGTACATATATATCAAGTTATGTTCAAAATATATTTACATCATTTTTAATACGTTTTAATGTTTTATGTTTATTAAGTCATCTGTCCTTGTTAGTAACCTACAACTAGTTGTCCACAATTAGTTGTACAGAAATAAATCGATATATATATTATCTTGAATCAATCCACGACCCAGTGTATACACGTCTCAGGCTAGATCACAACTCAAAGTATATATATTTTTAGAATCAACCTCAACCCTGTATAGCTAACTCCAACATTAATGCATATAGAGTGTCTATGGTTGTTCCAAATAATATATATACATGGGTCGATATGATATGTCAAAACATTTGAATACGTGTTTATGGTATCCCAAGATTACTTAATATATTAGAATACATGTATAATACAATATAAGTTAGCTAGGATATGATTTGTATAGAATTGTTACAACATTCCCGTAGCTACAACAATCAAAAAATATCCAATCTTGTTTTACCCATAACTTCTTCGTTTTAAATCCGTTTTGAGTGAATCAAATTGCTGTGGTTTCATATTGAACTCTATTTTATGAATCTAGACAGAAAAAATATAGGTTTATAGTCGGAAATATAAGTTACAACTCATTTTTGTAAAGGTAGTCATTTCAGTCGAAAGAACGACGTCTAGATGACCATTTTGAAAAACATACTTCCACTTTGAGTTTAACCATGATTTTTGGATATAGTTTCATGTTCATAAGAAAAATCATTTTCCCAGAAGAACAACTTTTAAATCAAAGTTTATCATAGTTTTTAATTAACTAACCCAAAACAGCCCGCGGTGTTACTACGACGGCGTATATCCGGTTTTACGATGTTTTTCGTGTTTTCCGATTTTAAATCATTAAGTTAGCACATTATATAGATATAGAACATGTGTTTAGTTGATTTTAAAAGTCAAGTTAGAAGGATTAACTTTTGTTTGCGAACAAGTTTAGAATTAACTAAACTATGTTCTAGTGATTTCAAGTTTAAACCTTCGAATAAGATAGATTTATATGTATGAATCGAATGATGTTATGAACATCATTACTACCTTAATTTTAATAGGTAAACCTACTGGAAATGAAAAAAATAGATCTAGCTTCAAAGGATCCTTGGATGGCTTGAAAGTTCTTAAAGCGGAATCATGACACGAAAACAAGTTCAAGTAAGATTTCCACTCGAAATAAGATTGTTATAGTTATAGAAATTGAATCAAAGTTTGAATATGAGTATTACCTTGTATTAGAAAGATATCTTACTGTAAATAAGAAAGATTTCTTGAGGTTGGATGATCACTCTACAAGATTGGAAGTAAGCTAGCAAATTTGGAAGTATTCTTGATTTTATGAAACTAGAACTTGTAGAATTTATGAAGAATACTTACAACTTGAAGATAGAACTTGAGAGACATCAATTAGATGAAGAAAATTGAAGAATGAAAGTGTTTATAGGTGTTTTTGGTCGTTGGTATATGGATTAGATATAAAGGATGTGTAATTTTGTTTACATGTAAATAAGTCATGAATGATTACTCATATTTTTGTAATTTTATGAGATATTTCATGCTAGTTGCCAAATGATGGTTCCCACATGTGTTAGGTGACTCACATGGGCTGCTAAGAGCTAATCATTGGAGTGTATATACCAATAGTACATACATCTAAAAGCTGTGTATTGTACGAGTACGAATACGGGTGCATACGAGTAGAATTGTTGATGAAACTGAACGAGGATGTAATTGTAAGCATTTTTGTTAAGTAGAAGTATTTTGATAAGTGTCTTGAAGTCTTTCAAAAGTGTATGAATACATATTAAAACACTACATGTATATACATTTTAACTGAGTCGTTAAGTCATCGTTAGTCGTTACATGTAAATGTTGTTTTGAAACCTTTAGGTTAACGATCTTGTTAAATGTTATTAACCCATTGTTTATTATATCTAAAGAGATGTTAAATTGTTACATTATCATGATATTATGATATATTAATATATCTTAGTATGATACATATACAGTTAAATGTCGTTACAACGATAATCGTTACATATATGTCTCGTTTCAAAATCATTAAGTTAGTAGTCTTATTTTTATATATGTAGTTCATTGTTAATACACTTAATGATATATTTACTTATCATTTAACATAATTAACCAAGTGTATCAATATCTTAATATGATTCATATGTACTTAGTAAGACGTTGTTATAACGATAATCGTTATATATATTGTTTTCGAGTTTCTTAATTTAATAATCTTATTTTTATGTATATAACTCATTGTTAAAATACCTAATGAGATACCTACTTATCATAAAATCATGTTAACTATATATATAACCATATATATGTCATCATATAGTTTTTACAAGTTTTAACGTTCGTGAATCACCGGTCAACTTGGGTGGTCAATTGTCTATATGAAACCTATTTCAATTAATCAAGTCTTAACAAGTTTGATTGCTTAACATGTTGGAAACACTTAATCATGTAAATAACAATTTCATTTAATATATATAAACATGGAAAAGTTCGGGTCACTACATCTTTTATATTCCACCACATTAGTAGTAAGCTTACCAGCAACTTTATTGCTCTTTGACTTAAATCTCTCTGAAAGATCACTATAAAACCTTGTCATATACCCATATACATCTTGTAACAATAATTGTCATACCAAACCCCAGAAAGCACAATAATTATTCTTGAATCTCACATCATTTCTGCATATACATATAACGTTATTTCCTGGAATTATAATTTTGAAATCCGGAATAGCACTTCAGCCTACGAATCAGTACTATCAAGTTTTGAAAAAGCTGAATGAAGTAGCAGAAACTGTAGACAACCGTAACAGTCAAAAGTTGATGATAAATAATATTGTGTTAGCAAATCACATAAAAAAAGAAGGTTTGGAACTGAAAAACGGATTGAGCAAACCCTGAAGGAGGCTGTGGACAAATCACAAGGACGAAATCTACCTTCAAAGAATCTAAATGATTCGGTGTCTGCTAAAATCCTTAGCAAATACTTTGCTCCTTACTCTAAAACCCTTGTGGACAATATTCTTCATCATCCTCTTATCTTAAATATTCTAAGATATCATCGTATCTTCCATTATAAATATTCTTCATATTTCTGAAGATATTTTCATAACCATTCTTATCTGAAATCATTTATTCCTTCGCGTTATCTGTATCACATCATAAAGGAAAATGTTTTAGTTTCTAAATATCTGAAACCTCTGAGTGTAAAGTATGAATGTTTTTAAAGTAATGTTGGGAACTGAAGCATGAGTTAGTATAATATAATGACACTTGATCAACGTGATTATATTACAGTAAGTCATGCTGAGTTTCTAAATGGAACGTAATGATTCACAGACCATAACGTCATCATGTGCCATGTTACATGACTCTTACATTCAATCTAATCTCTAAACATATCAAGAACATATTCTATTGATAGTTCTATCTTTTCCTTTGGATTCTGGTAATTTCACAAGTCAAATTCTGCTATTACAATTTTTCTCTTAGAGCATTAGCTATGTTCATTCCAAATTTCATATCTATGAATTCTAGACCATTATTCGTTTGATTTGAAGTCGGGAAAAGAAGATGGAAGCATGAAACTCCAAAATATAAGGAAAAATATAAGCACGAAGACAACGCAGAAATTATAAACGGTATATATCGATGCGTATAGCAATATAAAGACACGGAAAAACTAAGAACACTATAAACCCAAGAGCATAGTAGAAATTAACGGATTCCTCCGGTGGAAGATGAAAAAGAAGAATGACAGATGTGATAGTCAAGAATATATCAAGAATTAAAACTGGATGGAGCATATTGATGAATGTTTTGGAAGAACGAAGAAAGGAAGAAAGTATAAAAGATGGGAGATGTGGAAATAAGGAAACGTAGGAGGTTGATTTATAGTAAAATATCCGACAGAGAAATCAAGACAGATTATTGCATTAAATCGAAGAGGATCATAATTTCCTTAATCGCCGAATAATCAAATCTTATATAGATTACAAAGATTTTCTTTAATCCAGAGATCAACCGTGATGACGTCAAAAGATAAGACGAATCCCTATTTTCTCATTTCACTCTTTTACGATAGCTTCACTCATACGTTTCGAGTAATCGAATTATTTTATCCATATTTATCAATCATGATAAAACCCTATGAATCAACTTATATTCATCATAATAACATTCTTATTGTTAGCCATGACGACCTCGATCAAATTTCGGGACGAAATTTCTTTAACGGGTAGGTACTGTGACGACCCGGAAATTTCCGACCAAATTTAAACTTAATCTTTATATAATTCTGACTTGATAAGCAATGAATTTTAATAAATCTTGAACCTCCGAAAAGATTTTTACACAAGCTTTTGGTCACCCTTTTATTCCGACGATTCACGAACGTCATAACTTGATTTAATTGTTTAATTGTTTAATTATTGTGTATATATATGGATTTGTATATATTTAACTTGAAAATATGATAATTAAATATCTCATTAAGTATATTAACAAAGTATTATATATATATTTTCATAATACTAATTTAAAGAGTTTTCAAACAATATATATATTACTATTTAAACGACGTAATTAATTTATGTTAAAATGTATTTACATGTAATGTATTACGAGTGTAAATACATCCTTACAAGTATTGAATACACTTTATAATATACCAATACATATAAATGATAGCTATACTCGTATTTTCATTCAATTTCCTCAAGAATTCTACTCGCATTCATACGGCATTTTATCCGTATTATACACAGCTTCTAGAAGTATTTACTATTGGTATATACCAATGGAAATCTGCAATTATTTGTGTAATATGTCATCCATGACCAAATAAATTTAATATGTCATCCATGACATATTACATTTTAACTTATCTTAGATATTTTCACTAAAACCCAAATTTTCAAGCCTATAAATAAGCACCATTTCTAACTCATTTTTACACATTCATTTTCCAAATTTTACTTCCAATTCTCACACACACTTGCAAGAACTCTCTCAAGTTTTGTTCTACTACTTCTTTCTAGCAACTTTACATTCTAAACTTGAGGTAAAAACTCTACTTCAACTCTTGTTCAATTCATAAGTTTATAGCTATCTATATAAGAGTTTATAAACTAGAACATAGTTTAATTGATTCTAAACATGTTTGAAGAACTAATCTAATCTTTCTAACTTCACTCTAATAACACTTATTTATATGTATTATGATGTTATATTAAGTTAATATAAGAACTTATAACTTGTACATATGAAGAACACCTTGAAACTTAACATATATCGTTTAATCTCCATTCGGTAAAAAGCGGGCTGTTTTGGGTTGGGAATTAAAAACCTATCTTAGACTTTAAGTTCGAGGCTAAGACTTTGGAAATATGTTAATATATGTAAATAAGACTTCCAGTATTTTTTCATGATTTTAGACAAAGTGAAAGTATTTTATCAAAAATCATATATTGGGTGGGTGCCGAGATTCTTCCAAATATGTCCACCGGCACAAAAAGAGGGTAAAACTCTGAATATTAATACATGGGCTGAACTTTTCGAATTGTTTTTGAAAACTTAACATCTTAAGGAAACCATAGCAATTTGATTCACTTTAAATGGAGTTGTAATGAATATTTGGCGAGCAAAACCAAATCTGCTAAAATTAACGTTGTATGGACAAAATTTATATTGTAAAAACTATATTAACCATATCATTGATAACTTTTCCTATATCCTATATATATTTGGAGATGTTATCATTAGTATAACAAAATATTATAATCTTAGTTAATTCCGAGATTGTATATATATATAATAATCTTGGTACATTCCATGACAATAAGTATACAATACGTTTTGATAAATCCTAAGACAATAAGTATACAATACGTTTTGATAAATTCTAAGACAATACGTATACAATACGTCTCTGGGTTGATGCAAAGACAATACGTATACAATACATCGTGGGGTAATTCTAAGATTATATATATACCGATTAATATATAAGTATTCTATGAACTTGTTTTATTTTATTCACATGTTGTATTATTATCTGAATCATTATTATTGTTATAGGTTCGTGAATCCAAGGATGACGGCTATATTTTTAATAAGCTAAAAACTTATTATTAATATACTTTTACTACCGTGAGTATATAGTCCTATTTTTAAACTCTAAAAATATTTTGGGATGAGAATACATGCATTTTATGTTTTACGCCATGGACACAAGTACTTAAAATATATTCTACGTTGAGTTGTACCACCTTGCATATCTTCCCTAATAGCTTGGTAACTAGTATTTACATGATGTAAGAACATGTAAGCGCGAATCCTATTGATAGATCTATCGGGTTTGACAACCCCAACCGGGCTAGTCGCTCTAGTATCGTAAATGGTTGCATAGTACTTCGTTTTTACTACACTTGGTACAGTGTAGGGAGATTTCATAATAAAGGGAATATGCCACATTAATGGTTAAGTATGGTTACCGAAGCGCTCAACAACTTATAGAATACTTTTATACATTTGCGAGTGTACATATATTTATAACTATGAAATCTTGTGGTCTATATTTATATCGATGCTAAACCTATATATCTCACCAACCTTTGTGTTGACTGTTTAAGCATGTTTATTCTCAGGTCCTTAAGAAAGTCTTCCGCTGTTGCATAATCTGAGCAAGCTGTTGCATAATCTGAGCAAGCTGTGCATTGAGTCTCATGCTTTTAATTAAATAAAGTGTTGCATTCAATAAAACCTTTGTCATGTATTATATTTGACTGTTATGTCAAGTGTGTAGTATTTGAAAACCGATGTATTATGGGGATTATTCCTTAAATAATCGTCCAATTGTTTAAAACACGCATTATGTATAGTAATGGTGTGCTTTTTATGAAACGAATGCAATATTTTCTAAAACGTATCATATAGAGGTCAAATACCTCGCTATGGGACCAATGAATAACGTACTGCGTGAAACGTCCGCGACTAAACCTCCCGGACGGAATCTTTAACAGTTGATCCCATCGCGTTGATCGACTCCAAGTAATGTCCTTAACATGTGTTTATGCACAGCGGAAGACTTAATTCGTACCTGAGAATAACATGCTTTAAAATGTCAACATAAAGTTGGTGAGATATATAGGTTTGATGCTAGCAGCGTTATAACTATGGACCACAAGATTTCATATACAAACAGTTTAATAAACAATATTCTAAGTGGTTGAGCACTTGGTAACCATACTTAACAATTAATCACGTCGCATATTCCCTTTAATATGAAATCTTACTACACTGTACCAAGTGTAGTCACGAAACGAAGTACTGTGCAACCGTTGAATACTGGTCGTCCAGTCCGGTTGGGGTTGTCAGGCCCAATAGATCTATCAACAGGATTCGCGTTTACAATACCGCTGTAAATATTAGTTACCAAGCTACAGGGAAGTATGCCAGTGGTACAACTCAACGTAGAATATATTTTTGATCACTTGTGTTCATAACGTAAATCATTTATAAAAACAGCGCATGTATTCTCAGCCCAAAATATTTAAAGTTTAAAAGGGAACTATATACTCACCTAATGTATTTTGTAGTAAAAATACATATAACACCAGTTAACAAGTATAAGGTTGGCCTTGGATTCACGAACCTATAACACGTATATATATTAACACTTAATTGAAATCGGATAATTCCAACTATTAATTATATAATAAATGTTAATGTTTATTTAATGAAATATTATTATAATTATGTATCAAATATGTTTTTATGTATTTAAAAATAATGTTAATAATAATAAAAATTATGTTAATGATAAAAATAATAATAATACTAATAATGATAAATAGAATGATAGTTTCAATAAAAATGATAATTTATAAATAATGAAAATTTTAATAAAAATACTATCTTTAATAATAAATGATAATTTTAATAATAATAACAATAATAATAATCATACTTGTAATTTTAATTATGATAGATAATAAATGGTTTTTAATACTTATTTTAGTAATAATAATAATAATAATAATAATAATAATATTAATAATATTAATAATAATGATAATAATTAAAATATCAATTAATACCTTAATAGCATTAAAAAGAAATAATTTGTCCGAGACGAGACTCGAACCCTCGACCTCTCGTTTATTCAACACACGTCCAAACCACCTGGGCTATGCCCGTTTTCTGTTTTACAATGGCATTCGAATTTATTTAAGCCATATTGTTTATGTTTCCCTTTTAACTCCATCGGCTCAATAGAACTTCTCACGGCCCAAGACTTTTACTAGACTCATGGCCCAAGTAGCAAATTAAATCGAATTCTTTTTCATATACCGGCTCCACTAACCATTATATATCATTCACCTATTTGTTTCAACTTAAATCATAGTGGGGTTATTTCCCTAGTGGCTGTCGGCTGTATTAAAAAATATCCAATAGCAGCAGTAGCCATCGAGTAGAAGTATCAGGTTTTGGTTTCGTTTTCTTTATTAGACCGAATAGTAATACAGTCCACATAGCAGCCGTTTTTCGATTTTTATTGATAAGGGTTTTATTCGATGGTTCCAGGTTTGTGAAAGATCGAGCAGAAACTAGAAGTTGATTAGCATCATCGTTTTCATCATCTTCACCGTGGCATCATCATCGATATTATCATCATCAATATCATCATCATCATTCGTGATGTAATCGTTTGATTAAAACAGGAAGAAAGGAAATAGCAGCAATCAAAAAGGGTTGCAGATGGCAGGTATGAACGGTTTTGGGGATTAATTGAAATAGAAACAGAAAACAGAAAGAAGGAAATAAAAAAAATGAAGGAGGCAGTAGAAAATATTAACGGGTTAGTTCGTGACATTAGTGGTGATTTTAATGGTGTTTTACGATGGAAATAGAAGAAGTAAAGGATAGCAGTGGTGGTGATGGCGGCTCGTTTGATTGTTGTAGGGTGGTTGTTTATGAGGTTTGTTTCTCGGACTACAATAGAGGAGAGAGAGATAGCGAAGGTGGCGGTTACATAGTGGTTGTATGGTGTTGTCAAGGGGTTTTTGGATAACAATACATCCGCAGGAGAAGGTTGTCAAAATGATCATCGAAGTGGTCTAGTATGGTTGAGTGGTGAGCCGTAGGGTGGTGATAGAAGTTGATAGAATCATGGTAAATGATGGTATAGAAACAGAAAAATAATACACAAAATGGTGCTAGGTACGTGGTGGTTTGTTTGAGATGGTGGTGATCGAGCATTAGATCAAGGTGTTAGAAAAATGGTTTGTTTGGGTTTGGATCGAATAGGAACAGGAGTAAAACAGAAGCCAAGTGCAACGATAGTCTTGTGGTTGATGGTTGTCTAGGTGAATAAAGATTAACAAGGTAGTGAAGAGTTTACGAAAGAGAAAGAAGAGAAAAATATATAATTCTGTAGTTTTCATCTTGATTTCATGAACAACTCCTCAAACTGTGTAATGTTCAAATAATGGATTTTGTAATACATTAAGAATAAGAATTGGTTGAAGATTATTTATAAGGGTAAAGAAAACAATAAGTCACGGGTATACAGAATGAGCGAAAGAGACAGAAAGATGAATAATTAAAACAGATAAACATTAAGCGTATGCAAGTTCTTATAATTATATTTTTATTTAATTTAAATTCAATAATTAATCAATCTCTTAAAAAAAATATCTATCATATAATAATAATAATGTTGATTGATAATAATAATTTTGTTAAAGAAGATAATAATGATAATAGGTTAATCTTATTAATTACAAGAGAGATAAACATAATAATGATTATTTATAGAACCCATGTATATATATTGCATATATCAATCTGCTATTGTAAATGTTCATTTACATTTAGTTGTTCGTGAATCGACAGGCATGGTCAAAAAGGTAATTGATTACCTAAATATAGATTTTAAATTTTCTAGACTCAAAATTACAGATTTTGCTTATCGTGTCGAAACCATATGAAGATTAAGTTTTAATTTGGTTGGAAATTTCCGGGTCGTTACACTGCGTTTATAGTAATATGGACGGGTTGTTTCAGAATGTAGTTTTAAACAATATCATACAAGCATGCTGACTTCAAATCTTGTCCTTAATTAGCATACAACAGCGGGAGCTCTTAATCTTCACTCGAGAATAAACATGCTTAAAACGTCAAGAAAAATGTTTATGAGTTATAGGTTGAACCTAAATAATAAATCGTAGTAATAGACCACAAGATTTCATTTTCATAACAACATACAGGGACACTCATCTGTATAAAAATCATTCATATGATGAACACCTGGTAACCGACATTAATAAAATGCATATAGAATATCCCCAAACATACAGGAACATTCATATGTATAAACGTACAGGAACACTCATCTTTACAAATAATAATCGAAGTACTAAAGCAGCCATAACCTGGATGGGGCTTGTTAGGCCCAATAAATCTATCTTCAGGATTCGCGTCAATTAGTGACCAGTTCACTAATTCTTAGGTTACCAAGCAAAAATGGATGATATCCGGTATAATAATTCAATCATAGAATGTAATTCAAGTACTTTTGTATATTTTGTAAATCATTTATAAAACTGCATGTATTCTCATCCCAAAATATTAGCTAGTAAAAATGGGACTATAACTCACTTGAATAGATTTTCAAATCGTTGAAAATCGGACTTGGTCTCGAATCGATTCAAGAACATATAACAAATATATATATATATATATATATATATATATATATATATATATATATATATATATATATATATATATATATATATATATATATATATATATATATATATCAAAGTATGACAGAAATACTTTCACATCATATTTTTATTTACATGTTGATGATTTAAGTTGTCAAGTTAGTAGTCCATCGTTAGTAGTCTAAATATAGTTCAATAATTCAATATATCACCTAGAATTTAATCAAAACGTATTGTATACGTATTGCCTAAGACTCAATTACAACCCATTGTACAACCATTTTCTTTGAAGTAATCTCGACGTATTGTGTACATGTGTCTTACGATTTATCCGACGTATTGTATAACTATTGTCTTAATTAATCAAGGTTATATTATATTGTCTCGGGATTAACCAAGACTAGTATAGTACAAGGAAATAGTCAAGACATGTATAAATACATGTATAATACAGAAAAAGTTATCTAGGATATGGTTAGTACAGATTTTAATAAACTAATCCCGTAGTCATTTTAAACATTTATAACCAATATTGTTTTGCCCATATTTTCTTCGTTACAAATCGGTTTCGAGTTAATCAAATTGATATGATTTTGTAATGAACTCTATTTTCTAAAACTAAACTGAAAACGTGGTGGTTTATAGTCAGAGTTACAGGTTACAAGTCCTTTGTGAAAGAGGTAGTCATATCTGTTGTAGTAACCCGAACTAATCCATCCGAACGAAGTCATTAACAGTTGGTTCCATGGCGATGATCGACTCCAAGTAATATCTTTAGTATGAGCTAATGCACAGCGGAAGACTTAATTCGTACCTGAGAATAAACATGCTTTAAAATGTCAACATAAAGTTGGTGAGATATATAGGTTTGAAGCTAGCAGCGTTATAACTATGGACCACAAGATTTCATATATAAAAATATAATACACTCGCAAGTGTATAAAAATCATTCCAAGTAATGGGCACCCGGTAACTAGCCTTAACAAGAGTGTGTACCCCTGAGTTATAATAATATGTGCACCGAATCAAGTGCGTTCTGTTAACCTCGAAGTACTAAACACCCGTTCTTCTAGTTTAGTAGTGACTAGAACAACATCTGGGTGGGGGTGTAAAACCCGATAGATCTATCTTTAGGATTCGCGCCTACCAGTTCATAAACCAATAGTTAAAGTTACCAAGCTAGGGGATTTTTAATTCAAACCCATGTAGAACGTAATTTTAGTCACTTGTGTCCATAACGTAAATCATTTATAAAAATAGCGCATGTATTCTCAGCCCAAAAATATTTAAAGTTTAAAAGGGGACTATATACTCACCTAATGTATTTTGTAGTAAAAATACATATAACACCATTGATAACTTATAAGGTTGGCCTTCGATTCACGAACCTATATTAATTATATATATATATATATATTAATACACATAATGGCAATCAAATAGTTATATATATTAATTATATAATATTTATTTATTTAGTGTTGTAGTTTGTATAGAATTTATTTTACATTTTGTCTATCTATATATTCTAAATTATATATTATATATATATTTATTTTATATATAAAAATATGTTAATATATTTAATATATATTTATAGATATTATAAATATATATTATATATGAATCATTATTTGTTATTAATAATAATGAAAATGATAATGATAATGATATCATAATAGTGATACTTAATACTCTAAAATAAAAAATAAAAATGATTATATTAGTATTGATAACAATAATAATAATTTTTAATGAAAATTAATAAAATGATAACTTTTAAAAATAATAGTAATAATTTCTTCGGTTTTGTTAATAACCATAATAATCATATATATTATCTTCTTTAATAAATGTTAACCATATTAATAATGGAATTAATAATAATATTAAAGATATACTAATATCAATACTTAATGATAATCATAATAGTATCAGTTAATACCTTAGGAGTGTTAAAAAAAAATTAAATCGTCCAGGATGGGACTCGAACCCACGACCTCCCGGATACACACCAACACACTAAACCACCCGACTGCATCTGTTTTTGTGAGATTTATTCGCTCAAAATGTTTATAACTCTTTCCTTTTCTGTTCCTATCCTTCCTCATCTTCTTCATTAAATAACTCGATCATAAACTAATTCACTAATCATTGTTAACCTGATTATTGTTTTTAATACGCTTTAAGAAACTTGAAATGTGATCTTTATTTTGACAGAACAATTTTAATTAAAAAAAATGGAAGAAGAACTCCTGCTGTACCGTCGCTGTTTCAAAAAAAAAAATTTGATTTCGTTTTCAGGTACTTTTAGATCAAACATTTAACATAAACTTAGTTGTAATCCACATCTTGAAACTATTGGTGTCGTTAATTGAAGTTGATTTGTAACAACAAACTCGAATTTTCTTCAAGAACAAACCTTTTAACTTTTAAAAAATTAATTTTAACCTCAAAATTCTCACTTAATATAATGAATTGAAAGATGAAGCTTTGCAGAAAGTTTGAATAGATGATTCCTAACAACACCCCATTTATAGTTTTCGAAAATTTAATCGCATTTGAGTTATGGTAAAGTAGAATGTCGAACAGGGGTATTTTCTATTACTCGTTCCTGTTAAAAAAAAAAATTAATATATGAAGCTGATGAAGAAACATGAAAACGGTTTTTCCTCTGTAATCGTGATATGTTTAATCGTTTTATAAAAGCAAGAGGTCGACATAACCTCACAAGCATCACAGTAAGTTTGAAAAAAAAAATACCTGATTGTGATATGAAATAACAGTATTCGGTAATTAAAAAAAAATCTGATATCTTGTAACATTTTCTTTTTAATTGTATTTTTTTTTTAGATAATTATATCTATATAAATCTATTTATTTATTTGATTATATTTCATAAACTTTAATATTTATAATGTTACTAGTATTAAAATACTAATACTAATAATAACTATAAAAATTTTACTAATAACCAATTTCAAAATACTAATAATAATAATAAAGATAATATTGATGATAGTAATATCAATAATAATAAGTAATGCTGATAATAATAATAAAAAAAATAATTCTGATAGCATTAGATATAAAGATGTTAATAATGATACAATTAATGTTAATAATATTCATAAAATATCTAAGTAATATTAATTATAATAAATGTAATAATAATATAAATGATTTTAAATAAAAGTTAGTTTTTAGTTATTCATAATAATAATAATTATGATAATAACAATAAATATAACACTGGTATTAAATTTTCATACTAACAACAATAATGAAATTAATACTAATAATAATATCAGTAAAGATAATAAATTAAATGTATTAAATTTCGTAACTATATATTATTAATAACAAAATAACTAATGTTGATACTAGTTATTAATATTTTTATTAATAATCATAAGGTAAGTAATAATAATATTTCTATGATAACTATAATTAAACTCATTATATTAGACATTAATATTACATATTATTAGTTATGTAGTATATACTCAATAATTTACATTGAACATTTAATATTCAACATTACCATATATATATATATATATATATATATATATATTTTCTATATACTTTGTTTATATATAGATAATTTTTAAAAAGATAATTATTATACATTATTATTATTGTACATAATTAACAATTACAATATATAATATTCCATATTATTAAATACACATCTATATACACATAACGTTTCGTGAATCGTCAGACTTGGTCAAAAGGTAACAAGTTATCCGAATACAGATTTCAAACTTTCTAGACTCAACATTACAGATTTTGCTTATCGTGTCGGAAATATATAAAGAATAAGGTTTAAATTTGGTCAGAAATTTCCGGGTCGTTACAGTACCCACCCGTTAAAGAAATTTCGTCCCCGAAATTTGGTAGAGGTTGTCATAAATAACAATAAGAATGTTTTCATGACAAATATGAGGTGATAATAGAGTTTTATTATTATTGGAAGATATGGATAAAATGATTCGATCATGTGAAGCGTACGAGTGAAGCTATCACAAAAGAGTGAAGTGAGTAGTATAAAATTGTTTTTAACCGATGACGTGGTTATGATTGATTTCCGGGATTTAAGGGATTTAAAGAAAATCTTACGTAATGAGATTTGGTTCTTCGGCGATCATGATCTTCTTTGATTTAGTGTGGCAAATCTGTTGTGACTTCTTTGTCGGATATTTCACTTATGGAACTACCCCCTTCGTTTCCCTTCTTCCCGTCCTTGAGTCAAGCGAGCAATGGTCCGAAATTCGTATGTATGAGATTTGGAATGAACATAGCTAATGCTCTAAGAAAGAAAGGGTATTGGCACGATTTTGATTTGTTAATTTACCAGAATACCTTGGAAAAGATAGAACTATCAAGACGATATGTTCCTAATTCGTTTGGGAATTGGACAGAATGTAAGAGCCGTGTAACATGGCACATGATGACGGTACTGTGAATCATCACATTCCATTAGAAACTTAACATGACTTACTCTAATATAATGAAGTTGATCAAGTTTCATTATATTATACTAATTCATGCATCAGTTCCCAACCCTACTTCAAAACATTCTATTTTAATTTCGAAGGTTTCAGAATTTAGAAACTAACACAGTTTCTTTTATGATGTGATACAGATAGCGCGAGAAGATAGATGATTTCCGATAAGAATAGTTATAAAAATATCTTCCAAAAACATTGAGGATATTTATAATGAAAGATATGATAATATCTTGGAACTTCTAATGCCGAAGGATGATAATGAAGAATAGTGTCAGCAAAGGTTTTAGAGTAAGGAGTAGGGTATGTACTAAGGATTTCAGCAGGCACTGAATCTTTTAAATTCTTTGAAGTCAAACTTATTCTTTGTGATTTGTCCATGGCTTACTTCGTAGTTTCGCATAATCCGCTTTTTGGTACTAAATTTTCTATTGAGTGTTTCCAATACTCCGTTCTTTATCATCAACTTTTGGCTATTAAGACCATCTACAACATGCTGCTTCGTCAGCATTCTCAAAGTTAACGGATATGGGTCATCGGTTATCAAACTGAGGTGGTTTCAGGAGAATTGTGTTTTTAGATGGTTAAACGCTGATGATGGAATATAAAAGATTCTCCAGTAACGACAGCGAAAAAAATAACGTGTATATATATCGAAACTAACCTTTCTGAGAAGTCGAGGTTAACTTGCTGGAGCTGTGACAAAATTGGCTAATTTGAAAAGGGATTGCAAAGTTATTTTGGGTAATAATAACACTAAAGAAATTAACAATGTTGCGTGTTAAACGTTGACTCAGTTTCCGAGAGTCTTACAGGAGCATAAGTCTTTTCTTCCGTAGATGAAACGCGGTTGGTTCATCCTCTCGATTGAGGGGTTTTCAAGAATCATGAAAGATTTGAACACGCATTGAAATTGTCGAGATACAAATGAGGTTTAAGATAAAATCAAGTGGCAAGCTTGAAGAATTATTTAGTTTCATATGTTATAATCAATATTTTAATTTAATTCATTTTAATTGTCCAAAGTTAGCAGTCCAATAGTCCGATGGTTCAATGATTCATATATAATTTAATATATAATATTCGAATTAAATAATACGTATCGTGACCCGTGTACCGGTCTCGGTGTCGATCACAACTCAAAGTATATATATATTTTGAAATCAACTCCGACCCTGTATAGCCAACTCCCACCTTCACATATAGAGTGTCTACGGTTGTTCCGAAATATATATATAGATGGGTCGATATGATAAGTCGAAACCTTGCATACGTGTCCCGTCATTTAAAGTGCGTAAAAATAAATAACAGAAATTAAATGACGATAAATAAAATTGCGAGAATATAAATTGCGATAAATTAAATGTTAATCAGTTAGCTGGGAACAGTTAGCCGGAACAGTTAGCGTGTAATCCTATCACAATTTCAATTAATTAATTCGTTTGTTTCTAACACCTTTTTATTTTTGTCCAATGTTTTCTTCGTTATGCCACTTGTTGAATTCCGATAGGTCAAAATCCGAATATGAAATTTGAATGAAAATGGTTATTCCGGGGTGAACGGATACGTATATCAGTAGTTGTAAATAGGATAGTAAATGATCGTTGAATCAGATTCGAAAAATGTACAGTGTAACTTATTAATGTGAATTCTAAATATTCCTCGGGTACTACCCACCCGTTAAAATATTTTCATCATTAATAATTTGTACGAAAGAATTTTTAATTACAATCTTTATGAAAATATACTTGCATATATATTTTCATCGGATGTAATCATGGATTTAATGAGTCAATAAGGTATTAAACTCATTTGATTTATCGTTAATACTAAATTACATATTATCTAAAACATTAGAGATTATATAATCGCCTTGTCGAACGAAGGTAAATGAGGTAGAATGATATGTAAAGCGAAGATAATCGATGTAGATCGATGTGTAGAACGAAGTTCATACTCGAAGTACAGATGGTGATATTGAGGCGTGTCATGTTGATATTCGGGGTACAGATTGTGATGTTGAGAGTTATGATGCGGTTAGGGTTTAGGGATGATAAGGGTATTGTCGACGTCGATGATGGTGGTACGGTTTATGCTGCTGGTGCTGCTGCTGGTGTTTGTAACTTCCGCACCAGATTTTCCAAAGTCATTACTCGAGTACGTAGTTCGTTAACTTCTTATATTATGTTGAGATGATTGTCGATCGAAAAGAGCGGGTGAGTAAGATTCAAATATAGGATAATATATAATCGTGACAGGATACTCTAGAAATGAGAGGGTAAATGGTTTCTCGAACAGGTTCGCCGGTAAGTGCTTTCAGGTTCATCGCCAAGAGGGCAATTTGAGAAGAATCTTTGATTTGAAATGATTTTCGAATATAGGATGATATTCTAACTTCATAGAAGATCTATAATACTAAAGGTTTCGTAGCCTACAGAGAAACTTACGGCATATGACAAGCAAGTCTACAGATGCGCTAAGATATGAATTTTTTTTTTTTTTGTCTATACACTATCGATGCACTAAATGCAGTAAGACGTGTCCATACTAAAGAATGATAAGCAGACAATTCCCTAAGGATGATAAGCAGATGGTTTCCGACTAGAAATGATAAGCAAATCTTTTTGACAGATAGGCACGGTCAAAGTCCAGACTTACTAATGTATCCTAACAACTACCAGTTAGACACACTAATGCAAGGCCTGGTTCGCTAAGACCAACGCTCTGATACCAACTGTAGTAACCCGAACTAATCCATCCGAACGAAGTCATTAACAGTTGGTTCCATGGCGATGATCGACTCCAAGTAATATCTTTAGTATGAGCTAATGCACAGCGGAAGACTTAATTCGTACCTGAGAATAAACATGCTTTAAAATGTCAACATAAAGTTGGTGAGATATATAGGTTTGAAGCTAGCAGCGTTATAACTATGGACCACAAGATTTCATATATAAAAATATAATACACTCGCAAGTGTATAAAAATCATTCCAAGTAATGGGCACCCGGTAACTAGCCTTAACAAGAGTGTGTACCCCTGAGTTATAATAATATGTGCACCGAATCAAGTGCGTTCTGTTAACCTCGAAGTACTAAACACCCGTTCTTCTAGTTTAGTAGTGACTAGAACAACATCTGGGTGGGGGTGTAAAACCCGATAGATCTATCTTTAGGATTCGCGCCTACCAGTTCATAAACCAATAGTTAAAGTTACCAAGCTAGGGGATTTTTAATTCAAACCCATGTAGAACGTAATTTTAGTCACTTGTGTCCATAACGTAAATCATTTATAAAAATAGCGCATGTATTCTCAGCCCAAAAATATTTAAAGTTTAAAAGGGGACTATATACTCACCTAATGTATTTTGTAGTAAAAATACATATAACACCATTGATAACTTATAAGGTTGGCCTTCGATTCACGAACCTATATTAATTATATATATATATATATTAACACACATAATGGCAATCAAATAGTTATATATATTAATTATATAATATTTATTTATTTAGTGTTGTAGTTTGTATAGAATTTATTTTACATTTTGTCTATCTATATATTCTAAATTATATATTATATATATATTTATTTTATATATAAAAATATGTTAATATATTTAATATATATTTATAGATATTATAAATATATATTATATATGAATCATTATTTGTTATTAATAATAATGAAAATGATAATGATAATGATATCATAATAGTGATACTTAATACTCTAAAATAAAAAATAAAAATGATTATATTAGTATTGATAACAATAATAATAATTTTTAATGAAAATTAATAAAATGATAACTTTTAAAAATAATAGTAATAATTTCTTCGGTTTTGTTAATAACCATAATAATCATATATATTATCTTATTTAATAAATGTTAACCATATTAATAATGGAATTAATAATAATATTAAAGATATACTAATATCAATACTTAATGATAATCATAATAGTATCAGTTAATACCTTAGGAGTGTTAAAAAAAAATTAAATCGTCCAGGATGGGACTCGAACCCACGACCTCCCGGATACACACCAACACACTAAACCACCCGACTGCATCTGTTTTTGTGAGATTTATTCGCTCAAAATGTTTATAACTCTTTCCTTTTCTGTTCCTATCCTTCCTCATCTTCTTCATTAAATAACTCGATCATAAACTAATTCACTAATCATTGTTAACCTGATTATTGTTTTTAATACGCTTTAAGAAACTTGAAATGTGATCTTTATTTTGACAGAATAATTTTAATTAAAAAAAATGGAAGAAGAACTCCTGCTGTACCGTCGCTGTTTCAAATAAAAAAAAAATTTGATTTCGTTTTCAGGTACTTTTAGATCAAACATTTAACATAAACTTAGTTGTAATCCACATCTTGAAACTATTGGTGTCGTTAATTGAAGTTGATTTGTAACAACAAACTCGAATTTTCTTCAAGAACAAACCTTTTAACTTTTAAAAATTTAATTTTAACCTCAAAATTCTCACTTAATATAATGAATTGAAAGATGAAGCTTTGCAGAAAGTTTGAATAGATGATTCCTAACAACACCCCATTTATAGTTTTCGAAAATTTAATCGCATTTGAGTTATGGTAAAGTAGAATGTCGAACAGGGGTATTTTCTATTACTCGTTCCTGTTAAAAAAAAATTAATATATGAAGCTGATGAAGAAACATGAAAACGGTTTTTCCTCTGTAATCGTGATATGTTTAATCGTTTTATAAAAGCAAGAGGTCGACATAACCTCACAAGCATCACAGTAAGTTTGAAAAAAAAAATACCTGATTGTGATATGAAATAACAGTATTCGGTAATTAAAAAAAAATCTGATATCTTGTAACATTTTCTTTTTAATTGTATTTTTTTTTTTAGATAATTATATCTATATAAATCTATTTATTTATTTGATTATATTTCATAAACTTTAATATTTATAATGTTACTAGTATTAAAATACTAATACTAATAATAACTATAAAAATTTTACTAATAACCAATTTCAAAATACTAATAATAATAATAAAGATAATATTGATGATAGTAATATCAATAATAATAAGTAATGCTGATAATAATAATAAAAAAAATAATTCTGATAGCATTAGATATAAAGATGTTAATAATGATACAATTAATGTTAATAATATTCATAAAATATCTAAGTAATATTAATTATAATAAATGTAATAATAATATAAATGATTTTAAATAAAAGTTAGTTTTTAGTTATTCATAATAATAATAATTATGATAATAACAATAAATATAACACTGGTATTAAATTTTCATACTAATAACAATAATGAAATTAATACTAATAATAATATCAGTAAAGATAATAAATTAAATGTATTAAATTTCGTAACTATATATTATTAATAACAAAATAACTAATGTTGATACTAGTTATTAATATTTTTATTAATAATCATAAGGTAAGTAATAATAATATTTCTATGATAACTATAATTAAACTCATTATATTAGACATTAATATTACATATTATTAGTTATGTAGTATATACTCAATAATTTACATTGAACATTTAATATTCAACATTACCATATATATATATATATATATTTTCTATATACTTTGTTTATATATAGATAATTTTTAAAAAGATAATTATTATACATTATTATTATTGTACATAATTAACAATTACAATATATAATATTCCATATTATTAAATACACATCTATATACACATAACGTTTCGTGAATCGTCAGACTTGGTCAAAAGGTAACAAGTTATCCGAATACAGATTTCAAACTTTCTAGACTCAACATTACAGATTTTGCTTATCGTGTCGGAAATATATAAAGAATAAGGTTTAAATTTGGTCGGAAATTTCCGGGTCGTTACATCTGTCGAAAGAACGACACCTTGATGACCATTTTGAATAACATACTTCCACTTTGAGTTTAACTACCATTTTTAGATATAATATCATGTTCATACGAAATATCATTTTCCCATAAAATAAACTTTAATTTCAAAGATTAAGATAGTTTTTAATTATCGAACCCAAAACAGCCCCCGGTTTCACTATAACGGCGTATGTTCAGTTTTACGGTGTTCTTCGTGTTTTCCAGTTTTAAATCCTTAAGTTAGCATATCATATAGATATAATACATGTGTGAAGTTGTTTTTAAAAGTTAAGTTAGACGGATTAACTTTGTTTGCGAACAAGTTTAGAATTAACTAAACTATGTTCTAGTGATTATAAGTTATATTCTTCGAATAAGATAGTTATAAAAGTATGAATTGAACGAGGTTATGAACATAGTTACTACCTCAAGTATAGTAGGTAAACCTACTACAAATGATGAGAAATAAACTTGAGCTTCAAAGGATCTTTGATGGCTTGGAAGTTCTTGAAGTAGAATCATGACATGAAAACAAGTTCAAGTAAGATTACTACTTGATTTAAGATAGTTATGTTTATAGAAATCGAAACAAAGCTTGAATATGATTATTACCTTGATTTAGAATGATAACCTACTGTGAAAAATAAAGGTTTCTTGATCTTGCAAGTGTTCTTGAGATAGATCAAAAGTTTGGGAGCAAACTACTTGAAATTAGATGACTATCTTGATATGTTCTTGATCAAGCTTTCTTATGATGATTCAAACTTAGTTTTTGATTCTTAAACTTGATGAATTGATGAAGGGTTTTTAGGATTTGAAAGAGATGAAGATTAAAGAGCATTTAGAGTAGAAAAATGGAAATGAAAATGATGTATGTGTGTGTGTGCAAAGTGGCGTCCAAAATGGATGGCCATATAGGCTCCATTAGTTTATAATTTAGCTAATAATTCATGGTAAATGACAAAGGTTAAACCCTACATGTTTCTATAATGGTTGATGAGTCATTTAGGGCTGCTAAGAGCTGATCATTAAGTGTATATACCAATAGTATATATATATCTAGAAGTTAGGTATTATACGGGTGAAAATACCGTATGAATACGAGTAGAAATCTTGAGAAAATCAAATGTGAATACGAGAAGTATTTTGATATATGTAACTTTATCTTTTAAATGTGTATTAATACCTTTTAATACAATACATATATATACATTTTATTTAAGTCGTTATTTCGTCGTTAATCGTTACATGTTTGTGTTGATTCGAAACCCTTAAGTTAGTAATCTCGTTTTATGTATATAGTTCATTGTTATTACACTTAATGATATACTTAATGATATATATATATATATATATATGTATGTATGTATGTATATATCGTCATTGACGGCGCTGTCCACTTAGGTCCCGTTACGTGGTCATAAGTCTTTAAAGTAACGTTGACCAAAAATATGTCGCATTCATTTCAAATGTAAAGATGTTTCAAAGTTTATAAAGTAGTTCAACAACTAAATACGTTACAACGTTTTAAAATACAAATGAAACCTATGCGACACAATTTAAGATAAAGTCAAAAGACGCTCAATGTATGCATGTATACTCGACATCCAAGCAAGTATCAAAATAGAGTGCGGAAGCATGTATCACTTAGCGTTCAAAGACCTGAGAAAGACATAGAAAATGTGTCAACGAAAACGTTGGTGAAATAATAGGTTTAGTAAGTAAGTAAGTAAGTAAGTAAGTAAATAAGTTGAACCACAAGATTTATAACATTGAAATAATAGTAAACCATTCTAAAAGTTGTTGTTGTTATCATGAGCACCCAATTATTAAGGCTTAACTGTCACGAACCCCATTAATATAGTGTTAGAACCTACACTTATACTCGAAAATATATTTCATCCGATTAACGGTAGCGAACCGTCCGAATGAGGGTTTGTCAAATCCGTATGCCCACACAACATAAGTTCTCGCTTACACCCTGCAAGTGTAACTAATGATAATTGAATTGAGGCTTTTTGTTCTAACTCGTACGTAGAATGTTTATTTTCGTACTTGTGTTCACTTTGTAAAACGAAACGTTTATGTTTTCTCATCCCAAATATAAGTATAAAAGAGTAAAAGTGGGACTATGATCTCACCGTAGTTGCACGCCAAAGTATTTGAAATTAAACGTTGTGCAAAATGGAAGTTGCTTAGCCTTTACCTAAACAAATAGGTTGTATCAATATCGGTAAACACGGTCGGTCAAAGTTGTTCAATTAGTCATATGGCTCGTTACGACTCGATTATATAGCATGTGAATCACGTTGTCAAGTTTCATGCAAGATTCAATTACAAGAGAGAGGTTATAACGATTAAACAAAGTATTGGTTAAGTTTGAATAAAATTCAACCTTGGTCAAGTCAAAGTCAACACGTTCGGATCGGGTCTCGGACAATTTTTCTGAGTTATATAATCATATATGAGCATGTTAGAACAAGTTACATGTTAATCGGAGGTGCGTAGCATAGTTAGAATTAAACGTGAAAACGTGCACTTGAACAGCCCTTTTTCCAGGCAAACGCCGCGCCGCGCCAAAGGTGGGCCACGCCGCGGCCATACACGGGAGCTGATCCCTGGACTGTTTCAAGTGTTCAAGTCTCGAACCAAACTCCATTTTACCACAACTAATGAACCGTAAACACTTAAAAAGCATGCCATACATCGTTGGAAAGGTATTTTAACGAAAAATACAACTAAACACATTTCATCAATCAAATTCATTATTTACAATAACCGAATTCTCGTCGAATTATCATTTAATGCTCACCATTTAATGTTTCAAGCTCATAAATGCATTTAATGATTCGGAAACTTAACACACGCATATAATACATCGTTTCGTAGGTAATTATGCATACAATATTACTAAACACTTACAAATGACATTGCAAAGCATTTAATGCATCAAAATTCACATTTAAGGCTACAAACCCTAACCAAAATCATAAAATCCTTAATCATGTTAATGAGGCTTTCCAAGTCAACCTACATACCAAAATGTAGCTAATGATGCTAGTAACACATTTAGTACATGAACTTTAACATAACAATAACATTTAATCAACCAAAACTCAAGATTAAACACACCCATTTTCAAGTTCATGCTAGTTACTCAAAATAACAAGATCGAGAAAATAATTCACATATTCATGTTAGACTTGAGCCATAGACACTAATTAACACACTTTTAAGTTAAAACACTAAGAACATGAAATCTAGAGTTTTTAGAAAGTTACCCAAAAGAGATGAAGTTGGTATGAAATTGAAGAGGAAGACGCAAGGATTCCAAATATGTAATTTGTTTTGATGTTAGCTTCTTGATTTGAATTTAGATGATGAATTAAGGATTTGGAGTTTGAGAGCAAAATAATGGAAGTAGTAGAAATGAAAATGGGAGGTTGAATGAATGAGTGGAGGAGGAGGGATTGACTAGTTGACCTAGTCAACTAGTTTAATCCTTTGGCAAGTTTAGTCCCTCGAGTTTTAAAGCGGGTGCGTGATTTAACCAAACGGTTTATTTTAAATACGCAAATTTAACGGGAGATGTTATAATTAAATAACGGACTTAAAATAGTTAAACAGAATGTAAACGGAAAAAGACGGGTTGTTACAGTGTTGACGCATCATCTGAAAATAAGTGCTGGTATTTCTGCTTCATCTGATCTTCACGCTCCCAGATGAACTCGTGTCCTATACGCTCATTCCATCGAACCTTAACGATTGCTATCTATATTTTAAAGCTTCTAATTTGAAATTTGAAGATCTTTTTTTTTTGTCTTATGTCTTCGAAAAACAAACCGTCAATCAATACGTCTGCCCGCCCGTAGACATAAGATAAAATAAGGTTTTCAATAGAAAAAAACAAACACCACCTTAGTCAACTTTGTTGTAATCCAACAAAATTCACATATATCACTTCATTCGTGATTAATCCACAAAATACAATTTTTTTAAGGCATAAGTGTCTAGATTTTCACTTGTTTGAATTACATGCCTTAATCACAAGACATATCCCATCACTAGAGAGGAAGAAAAAAGAAGTATGAAAAGAAAATAAGTCATATAAAAAAAATAAATCAGAAACAGAAAAAAATTAAAAATAAGCTAGCCAAACAGATACTTCGTAGAAGTTTGTATACATATACATAAAATATAAATTGTATTTTGGGATTGAGTGCAAATTTAGGAGGGCCACATGGAAAGATTCACCAATACTTGCAATAAAATGAAACATACCTACACCGGTGGATTGTGATGTTTTTATTTGACCACTCTCAAGTGCAAGTTATTTACCATGTCATCGTCACCTCTATTCGAAGGCGCCGATGACAATTTACTCGTCCTCGGCCGCCCTCACCTTAGTTGCCCTGCAAGTTTATATATTGAAGCATATTCGAGGACGTAATATTGTTGGTGTTTTGTGCATATTAACGGTTATATAGCCGTTGAAATGTTTTTTTTTTTCAATACCTCCACTATATATATACTACTATCCCATATCAATATACATCACACTTTTACTCTCATCTCATACCAATATATATCACACTTTTAAACCCTCAATATTACTCAACAGTCACCAATGCCTCCAAAATTGGATAGTCTCACAAAATTTGCAATAGATGTTGCGAGTTCAGATTTTGGTACTGTCGCACTCGATCTGCTTGATATGATAGATCAACAAGAAGAAGAAATCGTCCAACCGATCCTAAGAGCGCCTAGAAGATTTTTATTAAGAGATCGAAAGGGAACCGGCATGCGGTTTTGGAGTGATTAATTTTCCGATAATCCCATTTTCCCCTGGGATTATTTTCGCAGACGTTATAGAATGAGTCGGTCACTGTTCATATGCATATGCCAAGGTATAATTAATTTTTCTCAAGAACCTATTCCGGATTATTTTTTATATATTCGTCAAAGGCGGGATGCTACCGGGCTGCTTGGTTTCAATGTTTTTCAAAAATGCACATCCGCAATACGACAATTAGCGTATGGTGTGACAACCCGGAAATTTCCAATCAAATTTAAACTTTATCTTTATATTATTCCGACACGATAAGCAAAGTTTGTTAAGTTAAATCTCAAGAATTTTAAATTGTGTTCATACATTCATTATAACCTCGACCAAATTCAGACGATTCACGAACCGTTATATATAAATAAATATGTATATATATATATTATAACTTGAGAATATTAATAAAGTATTAAACGTATAATACTTTACATGATCGTATTTGTTTCAATATATTTATCGATGGAATTAGAAGATAATATCAAATTGTTGATTTATTAGATACATTATGATATGATTACGAGTCTATGTTATGAGGTCCACTGTGATTTAAGAAATCTATTCTTTTTGACAACATTCGAAAAATGGTAAAGTGATTTATAAGTAAGAACGTGAAGTGTAAATAACTTAGATGTTGGATATCGACAAGTTAAGTAACTCGACATTTTTCATTAAGATGATTTCATACGTTTATTTAACCTTTGAACTTTATCCCATGCTTCACCAACAAACTGTAATTTAAAAACTTGAAACCTATTATGAATATATATGATTCTACTTTTTTAAAATATTTTATGATATAACGATTTCCATTATTTTAACCTTTAAACAAAATGATTCTTAAAAATATATTTGGTTTTGGAAAACAAAATTATTATATTTATTTGATTTAGTTTCAAACGTACAAAAACGTTTTCAGTTTAAAAAGAACTTTATTATTAAAACGTATATAACTTTTATAAATATCTAGAACCACTTTTGACAACTCATTACTTAACCAGTATGATAAAGATAACGATATTTATATTTTATTTTATTAAATATATATAACGATTTAAATTAATATTATATATATTTATACGCGTATTATACGTACATAGTTTTATACTTTTACTATACTTAAACTTTACCTTTACTTTATTTTTACTTTACTTTAACTTTAATAATTCACTTTAATAATTCATACTTTAATAATTCACTTTAATAATTCATACTTTAATAATTCACTTTTATAATTCAAAAATCTATTATAAATAGAATTCAATAGGTTTTATTATTTCATAGAAACTTGAAAATATTTTTCTCTAAACTCTCTCAATCGATTTACATATATATATTTACTCCGTATTATTTCAAGATATTATTAGTATACATAAAATATTACGTCATAGTGCTGTCCGAGTGATTTCGAAATTGTTTTTCGAGTGGGATTGGATTAAGGAAATTATGGGTTATAGCTATGGAGGTGATTGGTATGGTTCATGGGTATGCTCGTGAGGTCAATATAGTGTTTATCATCTCCGTTGCGTCTACGTACCTTTCCTGCAATATTGAATCTCAATATTGATACGTTCGTGAATCCGAGGCCAACCTTGCACTTGTTCAATGACGTTATATGTATTTTTACTACGAAATACAGTATGGTGAGTTTCATTTGCCTTTTTACCCTTTATATTTTTGGGACTGAGAATACATGCGCTTTTATAAATGTTTGACGAAATAGACACAAGTAATTGAAACTACATTATATTGTTGAATTATCGAAATCGAATATGCCCCTTTTTATTAAAGTCTGGTAATCTAAGAATTAGGGAACAGACACCCTAATTGACGCGAATCCTAAAGATAGATCTATTGGGCCTAACAAACCCCATCCAAAGTACCGGATGCTTTAGTACTTCGAAATTATATCATGTCCGAAGGAGGATCCCGGAATGATAGGGGATATTCTTATATGTATCTAGTTAATGTCGGTTACCAGGTGTTCACCATATGAATGATTATTTTTTGTCTCTATGCATGGGACGTATATTTATGAGAACTGGAAATGAAATTCTTGTGGTCTATTAAAATGATGGAAATAAATGATTATGATAAACTAATGAACTCACCAACCTTTTGGTTGACACTTTAAAGCATGTTTATTCTCAGGTGTTAAAGAAATCTTCCGCTGTGCATTTGCTCATTTTAAAGATATTACATGGAGTCTTTCATAGCATATTTCGAAGAACGTTGCATTCGAGTCATTGAGTTCATCAAAGATTATTATTAAATCAATTTATAGTTGGATAGTGGATATTATGAAATGGTATGCATGCATGTCAATTTTTGATGTAAAGAAAGATTGTCTTTTAAAAACGAATGCAATGTTTGTAAAATGTATCATATAGAGGTCAAATACCTCACAATGTAATCAACGATTGTGAATCGTTTATAATGTATATGAACGGGTCCTTTCAGTTGGTATCAGAGCGGTGGTCTTAGCGAACCAGGTCTGCATTAGTGTGTCTAACTGATAAGTCGTTAGGATGCATTAGTGAGTCTGGACTTCGACCGTGTCTGCATGTCAAAAGTTTTGCTTATCATTTCTAGTCGGAAATCATCTGTTTATCATCCATAGGAAATTACCTGCTTATCATTATTAGTCTAGACACGTCTTGCTACATTAATTGCATGAGTAGTGTATAGACAAACTTCATATCTTAGCGTATCTGCTAAATCATATCTTATCGTATCTGTTACTTTAAACTTTACCTGACATACCCCGCAAATTCCTCCGTAATCTATGAAATCTTTTGATCTCTATATATAGATATCCTATGTAAATAGAATACCACCCGATAGCCGAAAAATCATTTTTATATCGAAAATCCTTTATCCAATCGTACGAAATGGAATTTGTCATCAGTTCAAGTCACTCGGATTCCGAAATGGAATCTCACTCAAGCTCCGAAAGCAGTGTGACCGGAATGGATCAACCAATCAGTCATCACCTATTCTGGATGAATTGGGGATGGGTTCGTAGCCTCCTCAATCATTGGAAACAAGAAGAAGGCGATCCTTTCCATCCACCACATTGCCCTCTTGGCGAAGAACCTGAAGCACTTACCGGCGAACCTGTTCGAGACACCATTTTCTCTCTCATTTCCAGGGTATCTCGTCACGATTATATACTACATCAAATTCTAGATTTTATTTATCCGCTCGTTTCGACCGACAATCATCCTGGAATAATAGAAGAAGTCAACGAACTTCGCGCTCGGGTAGTGGCTTTGGAGAATATGGTGCAGAGATTACAAACACCAGCAGCAGCACCAGCAGCATAACCAGTACCACCATCATCAACGCCAACAGTACCATTACCACCTCCAACCACAACCGCGTTGTAAACCTCAACTTCACAATCTGTCCCACGAGCATCAACGTCATACGCACCATAGATACCAAGGAGTACCAACAACAATAACTGACGAAGTATTAATTCATAACTTCATTGGAGAAACATTCAGCGGCGATTATATAATCTCTAAAGTCTTAGATATTATCTAATCTAGCCCTAACCATAAATCAGTTAAGCGAACCAAAATGATAGAAGGAAGAGTAGAAACCCTGACAAAAATGGTGTGTGATTAACAAGTTAAACTTGTTTTACCAACAGTATCAACAGTACCGTCAACGTCACCAGCATCGTCAGTACAGTCAACATCAGAATCAACAACACCTATAACATCACAAACTCCGTCAGTTCAAGAATCACTGTGGACATCATTACGAATCAATAACGTGTATATTGTATCAACAAGTTATGAAGAATTAACTCATTCCCTCTGAAGAAATTATATATATATTTTATATATATATATATATATATATATATATATATATATATTTTGAAATAAAAAATAAATCTTTCCGTGCTAAGCTATTGTGTGTGAATCTTAACTACTCAGTTAATTCATATTACAAATATGCAATAATGTACGTCCCTCACCCGCGACTTAACCATCGTTAACTACAATCTCTGTCTCAATTCAACAAATTCCAATTCCTAATAAATCAAGTATATATTTGATTTTACACTTCATCATTGATGTAACCGAAACTTTTCAGATAACATCATTCGTACTTTGCGAAGTTCACAAGAATTTAACGAAAACCAACATCACATCTCAACAAATAACGAAGTATTGATTCATAATTTCAATATTATTGAAGAAATACTTATGTAACCTCTAAACCTTCAAGGAATTATTCAATTCTAGTTCCAACCGTAAATCGAATGAGTTTAATTCAGTATTAACTCATTAAAATCTATGTTACATCTGAGGAGAATATATACATATATATTTTCATAAAGACTGTAATAAAATTCTTATGTACAAAATATTAATTGTGAAAAATTTTTAACGGGTAGGTAATACCCGAGAGATATATATAAATTCACAATTAATATGTTACATTCTTCGAATCAGATTAAGCAAATTATCAATTATACTTCCTACTTTCACAATAATATACATTCTTTCGTAGAAATCAAAACAACCATACTCATTCAAACCCAATTACGTATTCTGATTTTAAAATCTCAGAATTCAATTCGAGATATAACCGGTAGCATTACTTTTAGATTCCTACATCTTTCAAAGCTATACTTTGACTTCAAAAGTGTGTTAGAACATCAAATGTATACAAACGATTACAATCTATGTTCAAACCCTTCAAAAATCTCTGAAGACACTTCAAATAATGAGCAATCGAGATGATGATCCAACCACATCTTACCCACAGTTATGTACTTAAAAAGCTCTCGAAACCAAAGTCATAATTCAACACATATCTGTGTCAGATCTTTTGGCATTTATTAGCAAAAATAACCTTGCAATTCCTTTGCAAAGTAGCAAATTATATCACAGCTCCAGCAAGACAACTTCGATTTTTTCGTTCGGAGTAGCCTTATCATAATTTTAATATATGTGATTACCCTTTTGTTACCGGAGAACCTTTCATATTCCACCACATTAGCAATAAACTTACCAACAACTTCACTGATCTTGGGCATTCCGAAGAATCTTTATATTTATCGAAACCTCATCATTTACTCATCTGCCTCTTGTAACGAGAATTGTCAAACGAATCATTGGGAGTTAGCAATCAGTATTTTGAAATCTCACAGCATGTTGACGCCAGCAGTTATACATAACGTCTATTTCCAAGGCTTACATACTTCGAATGTGAATTTTCTGAAAAACACTCTGAACCGCGAACTAGTTCTCGAAATGCTGATGAAGCAACAAAAACTGTAAACGACCTTAGCAGTAAAAAGTTTGATGATAAAGATTAGTGTATTAACAAAGCTCAGAAATAGAGAAGTTTTGGAACTGGAAAACGGATTGAGCAAAGTATGAAGGAGGCTGTGGACAAATCACAAAGACTGAACCTGCCTTCAAAGAATCCAAATGATTCAGTATCTGCTGAAGTCATTAACGAATACCTTGCTCCTAACACTAAACCCTTACAGACAATATTCTTCATCATCCTCTGATATTAGAAATTCTAAGATATCATCGTATCTTTCATTATAAATATCCTCCATATTTCTGAAGATATTTCCATAACTATTCTTATCTGGAATCATTTATCTCTTTGCGCTATCTGTATTACATCAAAAAGGAAACTGTTTAGTTCCTATACTCTGTAAACCTTTGAGTTTAAAATTTGAATGTTTTTGAAGTAATGTTGGAAACTGAAGCATGAGTTAGTATAATATAATGACACTTGATCAACGTGATTATATTACAGTAATTCATGCTGAGTTTCTAAATGGAACGTGATGATTCACAGATCATAACATCATCATGTGCCATGTTATACGACTCTTGTATTCTATTTAACCTCTAAAATATCAAGAAAATATTTCTTGATGATTCGGCCTTTTCCAAGGTATTCTAGTAATTTGACAAGTCAAGATCGTGCCATCACAATTTCCTTCCTAGAACATTAACAATGTTCATTCCGAAAATCATATTTGTGAATTCTGGACCATTACAAGCGGTGCTTAATCGCAAGAAGAAGAAACGAAAGGACAAAACTCCGAAATAGAAATTGGGGTATAAATTGCAGCAAATAAAAGAGAGCATTAATTGTGGATGACAATGATTATAGAAGATAGAAACAGAGACTTTGAAATATAAGGGAAGATATAAAGCCCAACGACAAACCAAAAATTATAAACCATATATATCGAAGCATATAGCAATATAAAGACACGGGAGAACTAGAAACACTATAAACCCAAGAGTATAGTAGAAGTAAATAGATTCTTCCGGCGGTAGATGAAAAAGAAGAATGACCGATATGAAAGTTATAAGTATATCGAGAATCAGAACTGGATGGAGCATATTGATGAATACTTTAAAATATGAGTTGAGGGGGAAAGAATAGAAGGTGATGAAACATGACTAGGAACTTAGAAATCAACAGATTTAACTCACACAATGACGGAATAAGTGAATCAAACCCTCTAGTAAATAGGTTAAGCTTTTTGTGATTAATTTAGTCATACCACAACTAAATCAAGTGTGATTAGATCAACACCTAGAGCTATTATTCACCACCTGGGTGATTTGGGTTGAGAGATAATCGGAGGAGCTCACCAGATCTGAGTGTGTGTAACAAATGAGAGGCTTAACCTAAAAATGAAGAACATAAGACTTTATATACCCCTGCTGTTGACTCACCCGTATGATTCATCCATCACGCATACGAGTTGGCTTCATCAGCCGTACGGGTGATCACTCACTCGTGTCTTCTCATTTAGGTTGTAATTGTGACTTAGCTCAGCATCAACCGTGTGTATGAGTCTGTCAGCCGTACGAGTGAGGCTTCACTCGGACGTTTGACTAAGTCTAACATAGTCAAACATCCACATCTCATTCCTGCAGTTGCTGTAACCACATACAAATACGGATAGGATAATAACGAACGATCATGGTGTCCTGTAAACTGTTGTACCTGCAATGGACGTGGGTAGATGTATAGGGACTTGCATAAAATGCATCAACAGAAGGTGTGAGTTGTAAGAAAAGGAAGGAGGTGAATTTATAAGAAAATCTCCGGCAGAACAATTAAAATGGACGATCGCATTTAAAGCGGATCCTAATTCCTTTTGTTACCGGAGAATCAAATCTTATTACAAAGATTTTCTTCAAATCCCTTGAAATCTGGAAATCAATCATATCTACGTCAAATGATAAGATGAATCTACACTTACTCATTTCACTCTTCTATGTTAGCTTCATTCGTACTCTTCATATAAATGGATTGTTTATCCAAATTATTCGCTGATGATAAAACTCTAATTTTCAGCCTGTATGCATCATGAAAACATACTTATTATCATTCACGACCTTTCCACTCAAATTTCGGGACGAAATTTCTTTAACGGGTAGGTACTTTGACAACCCGGAAATTTCCAATCAAATTTAAACTTTATCTTTATATTATTCCGACACGATAAGCAAAGTTTGTTAAGTTAAATCTCAAGAATTTTAAATTGTGTTCATACATTCATTATAACCTCGACCAAATTCAGATGATTCACGAACCGTTATATATAAATAAATATGTATATATATATATTATAACTTGAGAATATTAATAAAGTATTAAACGTATAATACTTTACATGATCGTATTTGTTTCAATATATTTATCGATGGAATTAGAAGATAATATCAAATTGTTGATTTATTAGATACATTATGATATGATTACGAGTCTATGTTATGAGGTCCACTGTGATTTAAGAAATCTATTCTTTTTGACAACATTCGAAAAATGGTAAAGTGATTTATAAGTAAGAACGTGAAGTGTAAATAACTTAGATGTTGGATATCGACAAGTTAAGTAACTCGACATTTTTCATTAAGATGATTTCATACGTTTATTTAACCTTTGAACTTTATCCCATGCTTCACCAACAAACTGTAATTTAAAAACTTGAAACCTATTATGAATATATATGATTCTACTTTTTTAAAACATTTTATGATATAACGATTTCCATTATTTTAACCTTTAAACAAAATGATTCTTAAAAATATATTTGGTTTTGGAAAACAAAATTATTATATTTATTTGATTTAGTTTCAAACGTACAAAAACGTTTTCAGTTTAAAAAGAACTTTATTATTAAAACGTATATAACTTTTATAAATATCTAGAACCACTTTTGACAACTCATTACTTAACCAGTATGATAAAGATAACGATATTTATATTTTATTTTATTAAATATATATAACGATTTAAATTAATATTATATATATTTATACGCGTATTATACGTACATAGTTTTATACTTTTACTATACTTAAACTTTACCTTTACTTTATTTTTACTTTACTTTAACTTTAATAATTCACTTTAATAATTCATACTTTAATAATTCACTTTAATAATTCATACTTTAATAATTCACTTTAATAATTCAAAAATCTATTATAAATAGAATTCAATAGGTTTCATTATTTCATAGAAACTTGAAAATATTTTTCTCTAAACTCTCTCAATCGATTTACATATATATATTTACTCCATATTATTTCAAGATATTATTAGTATACATAAAATATTACGTCATAGTGCTGTCCGAGTGATTTCGAAATTGTTTTTCGAGTGGGATTGGATTAAGGAAATTATGGGTTATAGCTATGGAGGTGATTGGTATGGTTCATGGGTATGCTCGTGAGGTCAATATAGTGTTTATCATCTCCGTTGCGTCTACGTACCTTTCCTGCAATATTGAATCTCAATATTGATACGTTCGTGAATCCGAGGCCAACCTTGCACTTGTTCAATGACGTTATATGTATTTTTACTACGAAATACAGTATGGTGAGTTTCATTTGCCTTTTTACCCTTTATATTTTTGGGACTGAGAATACATGCGCTTTTATAAATGTTTGACGAAATAGACACAAGTAATTGAAACTACATTCTATTGTTGAATTATCGAAATCGAATATGCCCCTTTTTATTAAAGTCTGGTAATCTAAGAATTAGGGAACAGACACCCTAATTGACGCGAATCCTAAAGATAGATCTATTGGGCCTAACAAACCCCATCCAAAGTACCGGATGCTTTAGTACTTCGAAATTATATCATGTCCGAAGGAGGATCCCGGAATGATAGGGGATATTCTTATATGTATCTAGTTAATGTCGGTTACCAGGTGTTCACCATATGAATGATTATTTTTTGTCTCTATGCATGGGATGTATATTTATGAGAACTGGAAATGAAATTCTTGTGGTCTATTAAAATGATGGAAATAAATGATTATGATAAACTAATGAACTCACCAACCTTTTGGTTGACACTTTAAAGCATGTTTATTCTCAGGTGTTAAAGAAATCTTCCGCTGTGCATTTGCTCATTTTAAAGATATTACTTGGAGTCTTTCATAGCATATTTCGAAGAACGTTGCATTCGAGTCATTGAGTTTATCAAAGATTATTATTAAATCAATTTATAGTTGGATAGTGGATATTATGAAATGGTATGCATGCCTGTCAATTTTTGATGTAAAGAAAGATTGTCTTTTAAAAACGAATGCAATGTTTGTAAAATGTATCATATAGAGGTCAAATACCTCGTAATGTAATCAACGATTGTGAATCGTTTATAATGTATATGAACGGGTCCTTTCATATGGTATTGCACCTGATGCTTTCGATGAGTACTTACATATCGGTCAACAAACTCATACGATTGTTTGAATAATTTTTGTAAAAGTGTATTTCATTTGTATGCTAATGAATATTTGAGAAAACCGACTCCACAAGACGTACAACGTCTTGTAACCGTGCATGCTAAAATACACGGTTTTCCAGGCATGTTGGGTAGTCTAGATTGCATGCATTGGGCATGGAAAAATTGCCCATATAGATACGAAGGTCATTATACAAGAGGCGATCATGGATACCCAACAATCATGTTAGAAGTGGTTACATCGTATGACTTATGGATTTGGCACACTTACTTTGGACCGGCGGTTCAAACAACGACATCAATGTGCTTAATCAATCTGATTTATTTAACGATCTACTTCAAGACACGGCACATGCGTGTAATTTCTCGGTTAGTGGGTGTAATTTCAATAAAGGTTATTATTTAACCGATGTGATATATCATGAATGGCCAATGGGCGACTTTGGTTAAGTCTTTCAAAAGTCCACCTACCCCTGAGGCAGCAAAATTTAAGAGGTTTCAAGAAGCTGCCCGAAAAGATATTGAACGGGCCTTCAGAGTGCGGTCGTTGGACAATAATTAAAACCTCTGCTGACAATTCTATGTTGAAAGAATCCGAATAATTATGCACACTTGTGTTATATTACACAATATGATCACCAAGGACAACGGAAGGGCAATGTGTGACCTTGAAGAAAATTATAGGCCCGCTCGTCGTCCAAGAAGATCCATTGAGGAAAGGGTTCAAGCACACATTCGCGCTAATAAAGAATTGCGAGATTCGACCATTCATCATCTTCTACGACAAAAGCTCATCGAACACATTTGGTATCTTCCGACGAATTTTCGTATTTTACACGTACCAGGGACCTTCCGGTAGAACCGCCAATGATGACCAAGACGAAGACGAAGACGAAGGCGAGGACGACGATTGTGATGAAGATGATGAGTAGTTTAATAGTTTTTGATTTATGTTTAAGTTTATGTAATTTTTAATTTATGTTCAAGTTTTGTCATTTTTTTATCAAAAAAATGTAACCGTATGTTTGTTGTTTAATAAATGTGATGTTCAAAAACAATTATTTATTTGTTAGTTAAAAATAATAATAATAATAATTATAATTATAATAATAATAAATAATAAAATTTGAGGAAGTATGTCATGGTTGACAATGATGTGTTATGAGAATGTTATGGGAGGAAGTGGTGAGGAAGGATGAGAGAGAAAGTTGATGTGGCTCTGAGGAAGTGTTGAGGAAGGCGTCATGGTTGGAATTGTTCTTAGGGAGGTCCAGTTAAGTATACAAAAATTTATAGAGGCCCATTTAGTTAAAAAATATTTAGCTTATGAAAAATTAGAAGAATTACACTAGTAGTCCAACAAGTTGAGGAGGCCAGGGCCATATTTGATCTCCACTACCTTCCGCCTCTACATACCTGTAATATTATTTACATTATGGCTCTAAACTTAATGAGGGTGAAGACCCTCTTTTATCTCTACTATGTGGTTACAGGGACAATCCGAGTCAAAAAAATCACATAGGTCAAATACACGACAAAAACTACGTTATTTAATGTTGCAATATTCTATGTAAAGCCTGGATTCTAAAAGCTTTTATCGTGATTTTTTTAAGCAAAAAACGAGTTATTAAAAACAAGGGAGACTTTCACTGAAAATGAAAGAAACCCAAGCACTTACAACAAAATGAAAAAAGCGAAACGCAACAACAACAACAATTAACAAAAGACAAGAACTAAATTAAACAAAACAACGTAAAACAAAAAGGCTAAGCAAAAACAAGAAGCTTTTAACTCAAATGAGATAAAAACACGAAAATGAGTCTGCCTACGAGCTCGACGTGTCGTCACTTCCAAATAATCTGTCCACACTCTTTTCGAATTTCTCCACTTTGGTGGTAACCTTGATATCCTTAGATATCGGCTTAAGGAACTTACCATTAACCTTAGCAAAAAGAATAGGTTTATCCGAGCGTGAAGAGAATAAAAACCCTGAATCGATTCCGAAGCTAAAGCGGGATTCGGATAATCACACTCGTTGATCTCAATCGCCTTAGCGTCTTTCTTTTTGTAAACTTTAGGTCCAAGAATTCCATGTTCGCTATCCACATTCATCTTATTCTTACCCTGCTTCTGTTGTAAAAATTGGTTAAATACAAGTGTGTGTTTTCACCAACTTTGGACACAAATAATTATATGGTCGAGTGGCATATACTGATAACCATTTAGTGGGTTCTGTAGTCCTTGACAAGCGCTTTATAACGAAATAAAGTGTGTCCAATAAGGATTAAAGGTGAATGAGATATTGAGTCTCAAAGTTGCTAGTTTGGTATAAAGTTATCTTGAAGAATAAGTAAAGTGGAAGTTGTTCCACATCAGTTGTGGGAAGAAACTTAAGGCCTTACTCTCCACTATAAATAAAGCCTTTAGGCTTTGTTGAAAGATACTGTGACGTCCCGGAAATTTTCGACCAAATTTAAACTTAATCTTTATATAATTCCGACTTGATAAGCAATGAATTTTAATAAATCTTGAACCTCCGAAAAGAGTTTTACACAAGCTTTTGGTCACCCTTTTATTCCGACGATTCACGAAAGTCATAACTTGATTTAATTGTTTAATTGTTTAATTATTGTGTATATATATGGATTTATATATATTTAACTTGAAAATATGATAATTAAATATCTCATTAAGTATATTAACAAAGTATTATATATATTTTCATACTACTAATTTAAAGAGTTTTCAAACAATATATATATTACTATTTAAACGACGTAATTAACTTATGTTAAAATGTATTTACATATAATGTATTACGAGTGTAAATACATCCTTACAAGTATTGAATACACATTATAATATACCCATACATATAAAGGATAGCTATACTCGTATTTCCGTTCAATTTTCTCAAAGAATTCTACTCGCATTCATACGGTATTTTTACCCGTATTATACACAGCTTCTAGACGTATTTACTATTGGTATATACCAAAAGAAATCTGCAATTATTTGTGTAATATGTCATCCATGACCTAATCAATTTAATATGTCATGCATGACTTAATACAATTTAACTTATCTTAGATATTTTCACTAAAAGCTAAAATTATAAGCTTATAAATAAGGACCATTTTAACTCATTTTTACTCCACATTTTCTTAAACTAAAAACAAACACTTGAATGCTCTCATATCATACTTTAATCTCAGCAACTTTTCTCTTCATAATTAAGGTAAAATACTTCTCAAAATCCTTGTTCAATTCCTTGTATAGTTGCTATCTTATTATACTTATAAAACTTGTAAAAACTAGAACTTGTTTTGGTGAACACCAAGCTTGTTTGAAAAACTAATCTAATATTTCTAACTTAACTCTAATAACACTTATTTATATGTATTATGATGTTATATTAAGTTAATATAAGAACTTATAACTTGTACATATGAAGAACACCTTGAAACTTAACATATATCATTTAATCTCCATTCGTTAAAAAGCAGGCTGTTTTGGGTTGGGAATTAAAAACCTATCTTAGACTTTTAGTTCGAGGCTAAGACTTTGTAAATATGTGAATATATGTAAATAAGACTTCCAGTATTTTTTTCATGATTTTAGACAAAGTGGAAGTATTTTTTTCAAAAATCATATATTGGGTGGATGCCGAGATTTTTCCAAATCTGTCCACCGACACAAAAAGAGGCTAAAGCTCTAAAAATTACTACTTGGGATGAAATTTTAGGATTGGTTTTGTAAAATTTACTTCTTAATGAATCCATAGCAATTTGATTCACTTTAAACGGAGTTGTAATGAATATTTGGCGAGCAATACAAAATCTGCTAAAATTAACGTTGTATGGACGAAATTTATATTATAAAAACTATATTAACCATATCCTTGTTAACTTTTCCTATATCCTATATATATTTGGACATGTTATCAGTAGTATAACAAAATATTATAATCTTGGTTAATTCTGTGATTGTATATATGTATAATAATATTCTTGGTACATCCTAACACAATAAGTATACAATACGTTTTGATAAATTCTAAGACAATACGTACACAATACGTCTTAGTTAATTCTAAGACAATACGTATACAATACGTCTCTGGGTTGATGCAAAGACAATACGTATACAATACGTCGTGGGGTAATTCTAAGATTATATATATATATATATATATATATATATATATATATATATATATATATATATATATATATATATATATATATATATATATATATATATATATATATATATATATACCGATTATTGGACTGTTGGATTTTTCGGACTATTTTGGACTACTAACAAAGGACTACTAACAATGGACTACTAACATAAAATGTTAAAAATTATTATATAAGTATTCTATGAACTTGCTTTATTTTATTCATATGTCGTATTATTATCTGAATCATTATTATTGTTATAGGTTCTTGAATCCAAGGACGACGGTCATATTTTTAATAAGTTGAAAACTTATTATTAATATACTTTTACTACTATGAGTATATAGTCCCATTTTTAAACTCTAAAAATATTTTGGGATGAGAATACATGCATTTTATGTTTTACGCCATGGACACAAGTACTTGAAATATATTCTACGTTGAGTTGTACCACATTGCATATCTTCCCTGATAGCTTGGTAACTAATATTTACATGTTGTAAGAACATGTAAGCGCGAATCCTATTGATAGATCTATCGGGTTTGACAACCCCAACCGGGCTAGTCGCTCTAGTATCGTAAACGGTTGCATAGTACTTCATTTTTACTACACTTGGTACAGTGTAGGGAGATTTCATAATAAAGGGAATATGCTACATTTATGGTTAAGTATGGTTACCGAAGCGCTCAACAACTTATAGAATACTTTTATACACTTGCGAGTGTACATATATTTATAACTATGAAATCTTGTGGTCTATATTTATATCAATTCTATACCTATATATCTCACCAACCTTTGTGTTGACTGTTTAAGCATGTTTATTCTCAGGTCCTTAAGAAAGTCTTCCACTGTTGCATTATCTGAGCAAGCTGTGCATGGAGTCTCATACTTTTATTTAAATAAAGTGTTGCATTCAATAAAACCTTTGTCATGTATTATATTCGACTGTTACGTCACGTGTGTAGTATTTGGAAACCGATGTATTTTAGGGATTATTTCTTAAATAATCGCCCACTTGTTTCAAACATGCATTATGTATAATAATGGTGTGCTTTTTATGAAACGAATGCAATATTTTCTAAAACGTATCATATAGAGGTCAAATACCTCGCTATGGGACCAATGAGTAACGTACTGCGTTTATAGTAATATGGACGGGTCGTTTCAGATACACCAAAAACTAGAGAGCACAAATACAATTAGTTTTTCTCTCTCAGCCGCAACAAGGTCTTCTAGTACGCTGCTTCGAGCCGGTGTACCCTGGGAACAGACGTTGAATCTGTTTAAGGGAATTGTGTCAAACACAAGCCCGATTCAACCCTTCAAATCGGTTAGTTCGTTCTATCTTTTTCCGTTCTTATTCAGATTATTTATTATTTATGTTTATGATCTGATTATTTTATTAAGTAATATGTTACGATTTTATTTAATCGTTTCAGTTTCATATACATTTTTGCCTACAAACTTAGACAGAATCGTATACGAAATTGACCCAATTTTATCATTTACTTTGAACAGATTTGTATACGATTTTAATTACGTTATGATCGAGTGTTTATAATAATGATTCATAGTTATTTTGTTTGCTATCTGAATTGAATCGAATCAGTCTATGTTTGAATCATTATATTTGATTTATATACAGACTATAGTTTTTTTTTTTTTTAGGACATAGTTATTATTATATTTTTATAAATATAATAATTATATATTATATATAATCATTACTATTATATATAATTATTACTAGTTTATAACCCGCGACTTCGCAGGATTATGAAAAAAAAATTCCTACAAATAAATTCTTGATTTCATGTAAAAGAAATTCCTAAAAAAAGAAAACAGTCGATCACCATCACATTCTTCGGTATATGTATCCAAATTGAATATGTATTAATTAATATACACAAAAAAAAAAATGTTACATTTTGAAGCAATACCAATAGGGTACATGTGGCAAATGCTTATTTGATTTCTATGTTACATCAACCTCAAATTATAACATCTAAAAAGAGGAATAGATAATGATAGATGTCCAATATCTACAAAACAACTCAAACCTCAAAAATCAAATAGAAGTTGCTCACCTTGACCAACAATATCCTCCAACCCGTCCAAAAGAAGATTGTCATTGAAATAACATAAAAATATTTATTGTAACTGAAATAACTTTATATCTCAAAATAAAAGAAGATTGTCACTCAAATAACATATGGAAGGAATTAATTTGTGAGGTGACATTTTTAGCGATGTGAGAAGAATTATCTCGACCTAAGTTGGCCGCTGCATAGTCTTTGGCACACAGAGCACTACTTAATGATTTTTCTTATAATTTAAGACCACTTCACAATTCATGGATCTCACCACCAGTTATATACTTATGTCACATTTATATAGTGACCTACTCACCTTGTATTTATGGCACCAATGCTATATCGATCATAATTAGAATTTTGTAGCTCCTCCAATTGTTGTTCGCATTCTATCATGTCAGTCAACTCTTGAGGATAAATAGTACTTAGCAAAGTTGAGAACTATCAAGTCAGCTTCTACATCCCATTTTAGATCCTATAACACAAGTATGGAACCAATTCATAAAAAATTAAAGCAAACCACGCCACATGCGGAGAAGATTTGATTCATAAAATTAACAATAAAAATAATTTTCTTTGATAAAATAATCTAATGGGTTTTAAACATACGAATATACTTTGGGTGACTTGCAAAACTGTTTTAACGTGTTTCCTTTCTAGTTAGATCTATTAGATTGACCCATTTGAGATACCAGCATAAACTATTTAGCGCATTTTATATGTACATGGGATAAAAATTGCCACATTTAACATAATGTATCGCTCTTACATAAAGGGACCTTACCGCATACGTCCCTCACGTAACTTTGAAAACACGGGTAACCATTTGCAACGACATCAAGATCATCAAGGCTGAAGTTGTAATATTTTTCAAGAGCCAAATATAAGTACCTGAAATAAGAGGAACGCATTACAAGCTGCTGGAAACAACTCGTTAGTATTATTGACGTCATATATTTGTAAGAATTACATACCTTTTGCAGTAATGTTAGGCTATTGTTGAGCCACACATATCTCTTAAGTCTTATTGGTGTACCTTTCGCATTGTCTGAGTAGTAAATACATAGAAGATGTAGCGAATGAAATGCAACAATTAAATGGCACGAAAAAGTATAAAATCGTAGACATAAGCACAAACGCTTGAAGTGCAATACTTAGTACTTTAATCGATTACCGTTGAATAAAAAAATCAAAGACATTGTACCCAGCGAATCTAAGATAAATGATCTGCATCTGACCATGAAGAACCCTAATTTTAATTTGATACGGGAAATTAGGTTCGTGGTTTCTGCTTGAATTTAATTATCAGAAATAACAGTTTTGCTCATCAGCGCTACTTATACGGATCGATCAATGGGGATTGATGTTCACGATTTGACTTCCATAGCTATTTCTTCATCTCTATAACCCAATTCGATTTGATCTTCGCTCGCTACTGTTTCACGATTACGATCCCTAATTTGTTGGTTGTTGAAACAGGGAGCTTTTGAAAGAGGTTACCTCGTATTTTTGTTTGTTAGGGTTTTTAAGGATATTTCTGTAAATAAACAATTGAAATAGAGGAGAGCAATTGAAATAAAGGTTGAGATTAAAAGTTGTTATTACACCCAACTAGTCAAAGACTCGCGAATTCGTAAGAACTTTTTAAAGAGATTTTTTTATAGTAAAGTAGAAATAACATAAATTAGTAATGATATTCAAATGTAACAATGTTAGAACACAAATCCAATTTGAAATAAAATACCTGCAAAATAAATAAATAAACATTATATAGGTATAGCTTCCCATAGGTAATTAAACGATATTCAATCTATGTAGGTAGTTGTGCACCGGAGTACTGCCATCGATTTCATAGTAGAAATATGTAATGCGCCTGCAAAAAATATGAATTGGTAGAAATAGAGTTTGAATCAGAGTGACTTGTTGCCCGATCAACATTTCATTTTAAAAGACATAGTTCTTCATCTTTAGAATATGGTCCATATGAACAAAAACAAAAGTACCCTTACTCATCATCATGTAGCTGTAACTCCTCAAAAAATGACCTGCATCTTATATTTATAGGGATCAAAGGTTGATCAGCAAGAAACCTAACGAAACCAATGAAACCATAATCATATCAATAATCCAGATGTAAATCAATATAAACAAAAGTAATACATATTCCAATTATACATTAAAATATTTCATCAAACAGTACTGATATATGCAATTCTTGATATCCTAAATAACCCATTGGCTTCAAACCAATATCATATCATATTCAAAGATGATAATAATGCACAAGTAAGCATACTGATCAACTGCGAGCATTCTTAAACGGTAGTATCATCTGGATAATTTAACAATTTCAATTCCATTTTTCCAAATTGGTGTATTAAAGGCCCGCAAAATTTGTCTCCTCACCCTTCAAACCAATCTGTTATAACAAAAAGAAACAAAAACTACAGGCATAAAATATTTATAAAATGTAATCACAAAATATTTTTAGAATAAAATAACCACGTTAAGTCAAAAAATCTTATACAGTATTCTCATAGACCGTAGTATGGTAGAAAAAATATGGTGTAAATGATTAAAGCTAGAAAAAATATACTACCTCATCTTGAGTCTCTTAATCATCCTCAAAAACCACCTTTATCAGATTGAAGAGTTGCATGCTTTAACATTTTATTAACTCCTTATATCTGCCATATAAAGAAACATCGCTACTTTTAAATACCTGCAATCAAACCCATTTCAATATCATGTTTTCACAGGCCATTTTTTATTGAGAAATGTTAAAACAGCTACTTACACTTTCACTTTAATTGACGTAGCTCCATGTTTCTTTCTTTGGAAGACACATAAGTAAGTTAAATTAATAACGCATTTAAAATCCAAGGTAATAGATTAATAAATGTGTATGGTTCAGTAACAAACAATTATTAAAAACGGTTCATTAACAATAGTCGAGATAAAATCGAATAAGCATAACTGTAAGGAAATAGTTTAACTCCAAAAGTAATTTCGATTGTTAACCCTTGTTATGTTGATTCAGACCGACGATAACAAAGAAAAAAACGATTTGTTAGATATAAATTGAGATGAAACATATCAAGCATACCTGATGCCCATTTTAGAACAGACATAACTTCGATGATTTAACTCTGAATCATCCCTAAAAACAACGATGATATTATGATGCATTGACAATTGAACAAAGTGATTAATGGTTATGGAGAAAGATAACTTTGACTCGATGGTTGCAAAATTTTCAAACCATAGTTCTGTATTTTAATCGTCTGATTTTGAAAAAGAGATTAATGATTAAGGAAAAAGATAGCCGTAAAAGATTGGATTACAAATCAATATTTTTTAAATTGAATTTAAGATGGAAGTAATTCTTTGCGTATATTAGAAATCAATTCAATTAGTTTTATTACTCATTAAATATCTGATCTTTTTATTCTTTGCGTAACAATCGGTTTTTTCTATTACATAATGCAAGTATTTTTATTTCTAAAACATGATACTTGAAATCCTAAATAAATGAATTAAATATCTTTTGATAATGATGATAACATGACAAACATCATACCGTGTGAGATCATGGTTTCAACTGTAATCTAAACAGATTTTAACAATGGTTAACCATTGAACTTGATGTTACATATGTTAAACAACAGAAGCTCTGCAACCTCATCTTCATTCATCTTCTATCTTATACTAAGCATAAAATTGTCAAAACAATTAAACCATTCTATCTTCTATCTTATACTAAGAATAAAATTGCCAAAACAATTATACCATCTCATTACGCATTGACATGAGGCTAGATTCTCGGTTCATATGACAAATTGCATATTGAAATATTCATGCTCATGATGAAGTCTGTATTATCAGACCCTTGTTTCATGTTGCATCGCTCGACAATCTTAGTGAAAACATCAAGACTTAGCTGACCATCAGACACACACAAGACATTAGTCAACGAACTGGGCCAGTGAGAGCCAGTCAATAAAACTAATTAGTTAGTTATGGTTATAACGGCTAAACAGTTAGGCCAACCATTCATCAAACCTTTTACCTATATTTATTTAAGTTCATACATATATGCCATATACAATCACAATCACAAAAAGTATGATATTGCAGAAATAATTTAACTTGAAATATCTTCATAATTTTCAATCTGTTAGAAGTCAGATAGTATTTTAATTAGTATAAGGCTCTTATTAGATTAGTTAGTTTAGGCCATTGTAACCTTTATAAACAATTATTTACCGATTGTTTATCATTTCTGTTTACACAACCCATTCATCTTAAAACATCAGTTAGTTCAACCCAATAAATCCGTTACAAATATCACACAACCCTAATCAACACATTTTACAAATAAACGGGTTAATTTTGCCACCTGTGCAAGAAACTAAAAGAACTAATAGGTAACTAATATGGCATATATCTTAATTTTTACAAAGATATGAAGAACAAACAAATTTAAAAGGATGTACTAACCTTCCCATCTCCATTACTATCAAAGAACTGAATCATATGCATCATTTTCTCATCGTTCCAAGTAAAATCATGTGAAGCAGCAATTTTTCGTAAGTCCTGTAGATTTATCCTCTATTTGCCCGCTTCTGCAAAATAAAAATAAATAAAATTTATGTAAATAAATTTCTGATAAGTGCTACGAAATTAATAAGGAGTGCTCTCCTTTTATAGTCCATCTTGAGTCAATTTCAAATGGCATGTAAGTATCACATTACAGAATTACCATTCTGTACGAATAAACAATGGTAAACTTGTTTACACATAAAAGGTGTAATTTCTCATCAAACCTTGCAAGCAAATGAAGTTAGACGAATACCTTAAACCGTCAACAACCTACATCATGAATATACAATAATTAAGCAATTCCAACTAACCTATGCTAATGGGAAAACCTCTTCACCGCCTCTCAAACACAACTCTGAGATTTTGGCCACATATCCCAATTGAGCAATTTTTCATTCTCACTCCGATTCATATGAAAATAGGAAACTTGAATTTCTCAATTTCATATCATGGTGACTTGCATGTCCTCTACATTATCTGAAAATATACGTGATCATTGATAAGAATTGTAAAAACTCACAAATGTAAAAATAATAAGATTTCTTAATCAACAGAATATTTTTAAATAAGGGTCCGACCAAACATATATGCATGCTTAAGGATGATTTCAAAATAATCTGTATACATTTTATTAACAACAGAAAAATATAATCAGATGTAAAAATAATTCATTCTGGAATGAACATAAAAATTATAAAAAGTACGCAGATAATTTCAATTAAAAATTCATCAATTACTCAACCGTAAGCATAACGGGAGATGCTAGGAATATATCTCTGATGTTAAGAATATAGTCTATGATGTTAGCAATATAGTGATAATGACTATTCATAAAATAACAGCACTATAATGTGATATTAAAATGTGTACTTACCAATTGCAAAGCGCTTTAAAACGGGAATATCAAAACTTATGTGAACAATCGAAAGCGTAGCTTTAACATCACCAAAATTCACAAATCCATAAACTAAAACTGCAATCAAAACGTGTACTTACCAATTCCAAAGCGCGCAAGGCACACCTAAACAACAAAATTCTATTACTTCATAAAGTATTCGAAATCACATAAATGATCTTTTAATGGAATAATTATTTAATTTAATTAAAAAGAATATGACTCTGGAAATTGGACGAATTCCTTGATGAAATATTGATTGAATTTGAATTTGACTATGGAAAATCTATTCCTAAAATAAATGTAGTTATAGTGGAATTATTTTATTTAATTTAATAACTAAATTAATTACATTCCGAATTTCATGTGTTTTTGAATTTGAATTTAATGCAGTATTCCAAAATTTCGAAATTGAATTAATTACATTACATAATTAATTTATATTTGAAAGAAGGGTATTAATGTCTTTGTCATTTAAAACTAAAATCAATTACGTAATATTTTTTTGGAGATCAAAATCAAGGGTTGGATTTAATTGTTCTTTTAAAATTTAAAATCAATTACGTAATATTTTTTTGGAGATCAAAATCAAGGGTTGGATTTAATTGTTCTTTTAAAATTAATGGTCAAGATTGAGTTATTCAAATAATTATTATATATTTTAGCTCCTCTTTTAATAAGAAGAGGGAGAGGGATGGTTACTTCTTTGCCAACTAAGACTTTTAAATAGGTGATTAGGTAAAAGAGACTTTATTATTATATACTCCGTATAAAATATAATATAATATAATAATATAATATAATCTATATCTATCTATATCTATATCTATATCTATATCTATATCTCTATATCTATCTATATCTATATTCTATATAATAACAAAATCACTTTTAGCTAATTAACATTTAAAAAATTTAGATGGAACAAAAGTGATCATTGAATTAAACAAGACTGGGGGATGCGCGCTACGTGGCTTGAATTATTGATTGATATTCTATAAAGATAACGATTGTCAAAGTATTATATAGTTCAAAATGTACTATTATAGGTATTCATTATAAAGTTAACACACATCCGAAACTATTAAACAGTTCAAAATTCACCAAGAATAAGAGGCAACATTTAACAAATTAATTGACATACTGCATTAAAAAATGAAGACACAATATCAACATGCTATACGTATCTTTTAAGTAAATCTGATATTTGTACTTACATGACCACTAAACAAATCAATTATGTATATGTTGCTTATAACGTTTAAATCATGATGGACATAGATTCAAGAAGCTAAAATAATTGCTTGACTAGACTATGGGTCTACCAAGCCAGCAGTCATGGGGTTGAATTAATTAGGTGTAACGACCCGACTTTTTCAACTTATTTTTGTGCTTTGTGCTTTCACAAAACTGCATATATGTGCGTACTGAGCTAGTTTATGCTCTGGGATCTTATTTAATGGTTAATTACTTTCATTAATACCTTATAACGTGCTATTAAGTGTGTAATCACTTAACTTGATCCCCGAATGCTTTTACGACCGTTGGTGTCACTTGACGTTTGAAACGAGCTATGTACTGTGTACACGTTTAACTTTGGTCATAATCGGAATATTATGAATTGTTATTTTATAATAACAATTACTTGGATTTTTGGATGCTTAATTACGCTTAGTAATTTACTAGAGCACACTAGTTGGTCTTGTTGGACTTTCTACCTTGTTGGACCTTAGCTCACCCTACACTAGCTAGTGGACTATTTAATTAGTCCAATTATAATAAGTTAGTGACCCATAATAATGAAAGACAAATGCCCATTTATTAAAGGGAACATACTAGCATTTTTGTTAAGCATTATCCTTAATGTTGTATGAGATCCTAACATAAGCACCAACTTTAGACAACCATTAACCAAAAAGCAAAAAGGTGCCCCCCTTGTCCCCTCCCAAACCCCACGGCCTAAACACCCTCCCCACACCCTCACCTCCTATAAATACCAAGCTTAACTGTGACGATCCGAAAATTTCTGACCAAATTTAAACTTTATCTTTAAATGATTTAATGTTTTCGACACGATAAGCAAAGTCTGTAATGTTGAGTCTCAAGTTTTGGAACTATATTCATGTAATCAATTATTCTTTGACTGTTCTCGAAGATTCACGAACAATATATATATAACTTAATGTGCATATATATATATATATATATATATATATATATATATATATATATATATATATATATATATATATATATATATATATATATATATATATTCAAGTTATTTAGTAAACGATAGTAACATTTGATTATTGATTCTATTGATATTTAGATAAGTTAACTAAAACATTTAAGATGAACCAGTAAAACACTAATTTGCTACAGTATTTTCGAATTGCTACAGTACCCGAAAAGCTACATTGTTTTTGAAAATCACTATTTGCTACAGCAAAAAAAAAACTTTGCTACAGTAAAACGCTATTTCAAAATGAAAATTGTGTCGACTCGGGAATTTTCGACTATAAACCTATGCTTTTTCTGTTTGGATTCTTAAATTAGAGTTCAATATAAAACCATAGCAATTTGATTCACTCAAAACGGATTTAAAATGAAGAAGTTATGGGTAAAACAAGATTGGATATTTTTGATCTTTTTAGCTACTGAAAATGTTTAACAAATCTATACAAATCATATCCTAGCTAACTTATATTGTATTATACATGTATTCTAATATATTATGTAATCTTGGGATACCATAGACACGTATGCAAATGTTTTGACATATCATATCGACCCATGTATATATATTATTTGGAACAACATAGACACTCTATATGCAGTAATGTTGGAGTTAGCTATACAGGGTTGAGGTTGATTCCAAAAATATATATACTTTGAGTTGTGATTTAGCCTGAGACGTGTATACACTGGGTCGTGGATTGATTCATGATAATATATATCGATTTATTTCTGTACATCTAACTGTGGACAACTAGTTGTAGGTTACTAACGAGGACAGCTGACTTAATACACTCAAATCTTTAAAACATAATAAAAATGGTTGTAATTATATTTTGATCATACTTTGATATATATGTACATATTTGTATATGTTCGTGAATCAATTCGTGACCAAGTCTTATTTCCGAGGAAGGAAATATCTGTGAAAGTGAGTTATAGTCCCACTTTTAAAATCTAATATTTTTGGGATGAGAATACATGCAGATTTTATAAATGATTTACAAAATAGACACAAGTACGTAAAACTACATTCTATGGTTGAATTATCGAAATCGAATATGCCCCTTTTTATTAAGTCTGGTAATCTAAGAATTAGGGAACAGACACCCTAATTGACGCGAATCCTAAATATAGATCTATTGGGCCTAACAAACCCCATCCAAAGTACCGGATACTTTAGTACTTCGAAATTTATATCATATCCGAAGGGTGTCCCGAAATGATGGGGATATTCTTATATATGCATCTTGTTAATGTCGGTTACCAGGTGTTCACCATATAAATGATTTTTATCTCTATATATGGGATGTGTATTGAAATATGAAATCTTGTGGTCTATTGTTACGATTTGATATATATAGGTTAAACCTATAACTCACCAACATTTTTATTGATGTTTAAAGCATGTTTATTCTCAGGTGAATACTAAGAGCTTCCGCTGTTGCATACTAAAATAAGGACAAGATTTGGAGTCCATGTTTGTATGATATTGTGTAAAAACTGCATTCAAGAAACATATGTCGATGTAATATATTTCTATTGTAAACCATTATGTAATGGTCGTGTGTAAACAGTATATTTTAGATTATCATTATTTGATAATCTACGTAATGTTTTTAAAACCTTTATTGATAAAATAAAGGTTATGGTTGTTTTAAAAATGAATGCAGTCTTTGAAAAACGTCTCATATAGAGGTCAAAACCTCGCAACGAAATCAATTAATATGGAACGTTTATAATCAATATGAACGGGACATTTCAAAAATATATATATGTATATGTATATACTACGAGACGATGATTTATAGAAGCAAATAACCAAAATACTTAATGGATTAAAGCTACACTTCGAGTGACATAGTTTATCAATGATTAAGTTTAATTTTTGATAAAGGTACACGTCGCGTAACGAAAAGTACTAGTTTTCTAAGCGTACGAAAATGCATTCGAAAAACCGGAACCGGGACATAAGTCGAGTAACAACGTACGAGTCAACGGACCAAAAATTACAAGTCAACTATGCACGTGAATATAATATAATATATAATTAATTATATAAATTAAATATATTATATATATTATATTTAAATATGTCGACAAACTAAAATACAAAAGCATTGTGAGCTATAAAACCCACCCATGCGATCGCATGGGAAAAGGGCTTGGAAGCCATGCGATCGCATGGCAGCCCTGTACAGGTCAACTCTATAAAACCTCGATCATTTCTGCTTCTGATTTCATTTCATTACTCCGTAAGTATTTATTTATTTTATTATTATTATTATTATTATTATTATTATTATTATTATTATTATTATTATTATTAAGATTAATATTAATATTAATCTTATTATTATTAGTAATATTCTTATTATTAGTATTATACATAAAATACTACGACGAGGTTATGAGCGTGTCACTTTCAAAATGGGTTTTCAAGCAAGATAGAGCTAAGGAAACTATGGGTTATAGCTATGGAGGTTATGGGTAATGTACGTGAGTATTATTGGCAAGTCAAACCTAGTGTTTATCATCTCTGTTGCGTCTACGTACTTCCCTGCAATATTGAATCACAATATTGATACGTGACCATTCATATCTTATCTTTTATATATTAATTATGTATCCATGTCTAGTGCTCGAGTATATATATTTATGCATGCTTGTATGCTAAATTTCATCGTTAAACAGTTTATGATGAATCACGAATTAAATACATATGTTACTGATAAAAGTTATATGATATGCATGTTTTTGGAAAGCTGACGAAAAATCAATAACTTTTCATTTAGAAATCACGTAATTTCGATGAACGAATCAAAAGATATGGTCTACTGAATTATGATTGACGTTAATTGGAATTGCTTTTGAATCTGCAATTAATATTTAAACAACTTGTTTGTAAGATTAATAAATTGAATTTTTGAATATTACCAACCGAGTAAATAAATCCTTATATAAGGTACGTCTTGTTTTGTTGAACTATTGTCAAAATTGACTTTTTGAAACGACTTTGGATAATTTTTGTATGTCGATCTCGAGCATTAGGATTGTGATACACTATGACCAGACGTAGCTTGATAGACATTTATTGACCAACATATGTTCTCTAGGTTGAGATCTATGGTTATTTGGTATTCCGAGTTTCGATCACATTTCGGTGAACGACTTTATGTGCTACTAAGGTGAGTTTCATTTGCTCCATTTTTAATTTCTTTTGCAATCTATATTTTTGGACTGAGAATACATGCACTTTATTTTAAACGCAATGGATACAAGTACATACTAAATTCTACACTGAGTTTGAACCGAAAATCCCTTAGCTTTGGTAACTAGTAACTGCCAGTTATAAGAACTGGTGGGCGCGAGTAGTAGTCTATGGATCCATAGGGCTTGATATCCCCATCCGAGCTAGAGCGCTAGCCTTTTAACGGACGTATGCTATTTGAGAAGCGTACACGTTGGTTTACGTGTATTATTAAGATGATTATACAAAGGGTACAAATTATATATACGTTAAGTTTAGTTACCAGGGTGCTCAATTTCGTAGAATATTTTGATAAACGTTTCTGGATAAAACAACTGAAATCTTGTGATCCACCTTTATGTACAGATTATACGATACATTAAAACTATGAACTCACCAACCTTTGTGTTGACACTTGTTAGCATGTTTATTCTCAGGTTCCCTAGAAGTCTTCCGCTGTTTGCTTATATGTTAGACAAGCTATGTGCATGGAGTCTTACATGCAAGGTTGTAAAAGTCGCGAGTCGGGGACTCATCGGTCGAGATCTAAAAAAGACGCGTCGGCCGAGTCGGGGACGCATCGGGGACGCATAGGTCGTTGACCAACGTTGAATTTATTGATAATTTCTTAAATATATATTTATATATGTATAAAATAGTTGATTCTGTACCATAAATTTCTTAAATAAGAACTTGAAATTAAATACAATCAAACTTCAAAATTAATTAATGTTACCGAGTACATAATCAGCAAGGACACAGAGAAAAGAACGGCCAAAAAATGAAAACGTACCCTAATTTTAAAACATATCACATCCTGACAAAAATTTGAATGATTTTGACCTTTTTGGCCAACTTTGACCGTCTTTTACCGTCTTTTGAGTCGTTTTCAGAAAAAACGGGACGGAGAACCCAAAAAACGACGCATCGGCCGACGCGTCGGCCAAGTCGGCCGACTTTTACAACACTACTTACATGGCATATTTTTCAAGGAAACGTTGCATTCACCAAATCATCACCATGTATCTTATTTTGACTGTATTGTCAACGAAAGTACTATTGTAAACTATTATATTACGGTGATTGTCTATATGAAGAAATCATCAGACGTCAAAAACCTTTGATTTAAATATTCATTTATGGTGTACCTTTTCAAAAGAATGTAATATTTAAAAAATGTACCATATAGAGGTCAAATACCTCGCAATGAAATCGATGAATGACGTGTTCGTCCATATGGATTTGGAGATTTCGTCACATTAACCCATTCATTTCACACTTGATTTCATTTACAAATTACACACACTTACTCTCTAATTATCTCTCTAGTCTTTCTCACTCTAAAAAGTGTAAGTTTTAAATTTTCTTTCTCTTCTTCTTCCCTTCATCTACACAACATCATCATCATCATTTATTGGATCTAGCTTTTAGCTTTTGATTTTGTTATATCTTGTTGATTTAAACTTGGGTTTGAATCCTTCAAGAACATGAAAGATTCAAGCTTTCTAGCTTTGAATCTTCATTTACTTGTTAGATCTAGCTTGTAATTTCTTTGTTTTGTTATAAAGATCAAAACTTGTGTTTATGATCTTCATGTATCTTAAAGATCCAAGCTTTATGCTTCAAGATCTTCAAGAACACTAAAGATCCAAGCTTTCTAGCTTATGGTTTCATTATTATGTTAAAATCTTAGCTTTTTAGCTTACGATCTCATTACTTTCATTATTTTGTTAAAGATCTTAGCTTTCTAGCTTATGGTCTCATTAATCTTGTAAAGATCCAAGCTTTCTAGCTTAGGGTTTTCTTAATACTTGAGATCTAAGTTATTATTGTAGATCTCACTTACTTGGAACCTTTTTGTGTTTGTTGTGATGATAAAAATCAAGTCTTCATCATCATATAAGATGGAGATGCATTAACTTGTGTAAAATGGACAAAGGTTGAAGCTTTATTGGATCTATGCAATAAAGAGGCAATCTTGATGTTCAAAACTTGTAGAATGATAGATTTTACTCTTAGTTGTGTATTTATGGTTGAACCTTGGTCAAAGTGATGCTAAAACATCAAAGAGTTGTACACTTGAAGCTTACAAGCATCAAGGATGAGAACCGTGATGAGCATCAAGCACCAAGAACCTCACCGGAGCACTTGTTTGCTGTTTTTAGGGGTCTGATCAGACTCCTGGGCTTCTGGAAAAATGATTTTCAGATAGTTCGTTTCAATTATATGACTTTCCGTTTAGGCCTCAACTTAATCCGATATACAGTTTAGGATTTATAGCCTTCCGAAAGTCACTACGCCTTTGTAACATTGTGCTGAAATTTCTGACCTACTCGCACTTAAACCGTCGCCACGGTCAAACGAAGATGAGTTAGGTTCTGAAAACTGGTCAGAGGTTAGAGGACTCACATACGGAGCCTTGGCCACTAACTACGCGTCTTTTCGATTTGTATAGAGGTCGTAGCAGCTGATCGAAGTCAACCTTTTGTTCGATCTCTATTCTTGTTAAACTTACCTTAGTGTTGATGAATGATGATGATAATGATGATGTTAATGATGACACTTAAACTTAATTTATGCACTTTTAAACCTTTTGGGACAACATACTGACCTATTAACCTTTGACTTAGGTTGTCGACCTTTCGGACCGACTTACTACCTGCATACGTTTCATATCTACTTTTATTGCTTATCCACTGTGATTTATAGCATCCCTTTACTACTTTTTACTATTTTTGGGACTGAGAATACATGCGCTTTTTACGTTTTACATACTAGACACGAGTACTTAAACTTTACATATGTGTGGGTTATATAACGGCATAAACTTTCCCCTTAGCACGGTAACGTTTAATCATTGGTTTTTGAACCGGTGAACGCGAATATTAGATATGGATCCATAGGGTTTGACATCCCCACTCGGGCTAGTCGCGCTAGCATTCAGCGGATGTTTAATACTTCGAGGACAAACACACTCGCGAAGTGCACTTATAGGGGGTGATATACATACGTTAAGTCTAGTTACCGGGTGCCCACGGATAAGCATATACTTTATCATACTGATTCGAATTACTGATTTAAACTTCTTGTTGAAGCACTGAAATCTCGTGGTCTTCATTACTGATTACAAACAAACTATAGCTCACCAACATCCGTGTTGACTTTTTAAGCATGTATTTCTCAGGTGCTTAGATGTTGTTACTTCTACTGTTAGACTTGCTGTCTTGGTGTTATAGACTTGCTGTTACGGACTTGCTGTGTTAGACTTCCGCTGCATTACTTAGAGATGTCTCAATCATGGAACTTTTATTTTATATTCGTAACTTTTGTTATTTTCAAACAATGGCTTTGTAACAACCTTTGGGTCACATACTTATGTTAACGCTTCTATTCATAAGAAGCATGTTATCTTTTGTAAAACGCTATCTTTTTATGAATGCAAAACTAGTTTTCAAACAGCATATAGTGTTTGACCTTGTAATGATCCTGTTGTTGATGAACCGTACACGATGGTTCTGTACGGGGTGTCACATTTGGTATCAAAGCATTGGTTGTAGGGAATTAGGTTGTATTAGTGAGTCTAGACCAGGCCGAGTAGGATTCACTAATAGGACTAATCTACAACTTGCTTGTTTACCTGTTTCTGCGGAACTGTTGCATGCTACTATGTTGTATTACTACATGTCACTGTTACTACTACTGCATGCTACTGCTTACTTTTACTATGAACTTGTTGCATGCTACTGCCTACTTTCACTGCTATGTGAACTTACTGTATGTTGCTGCTTATTCTCGCTACTGCATGCTGCTATCTACTTTTTGCATGATACTTCTATTGATACTGCTATTACCGGCATACTATGCACTGCTGTAGACGATCTAGGCTGCTATAGTTACTATGCCTGATTTCATGCTTGCTACCCGTCTGCTTTTCGCTGTACCGACTTGGAGAATTTACCTTTCCTAGTTCAGATGTTTTTCTGAACCTTTTTCCCACTCGTCTAACCCTAAGGACTAGTATGTAAACCACCTGTTACTACCGTTCCACCGTTCCAGAGATCGAAACATTACTTCACGCAATCTAGGAGGAGTAACCGCACCCCGAGATCACTCTAATTAACCACGTACAATGTATGAACATTAGAAGGTTGTTCAATTCCTGCAAGGTGACCCGTATCCTGTACGCTTTCATGACCATCACTTATCTCTTTCATTCCTCACCACTACTCGACGAATCAACGACACTTCTGGACTTAGGTCCCTAACACTCTTAGGCATTGGAGAAGTCGGGAGGACATCTCCTTTCACAAGGTTATAGTGTCTTCCACTGATGCTCAGCCATACCCAAAGACTTGGGAACCGCCTCAAAACATATCGTATTACTACTTGCTACACGTACAACTCGACGCGAGACCCAGATTAAATTTCTAGAAAGGAACCTAATGACATTACCTGAACCCGAACATTTTGAAGAAATTTCGGGACATTTAGGCATTGATTCATAACCTATGGAACCTACGCACCCGCACCGAGAAACCGTGAGGATAATTATGTAGATTTTGTTTTGAGATAGCATAGATAAAGCACCGTTAGATGAAATTGGGTAGGATTTGAAGTGATCACGTTACATTGACCATATGGAGTGATATTGGAATGAACGTACGATTTAGTACAATATAATGACGCCAGGCCAGCGTGATTATATTGAAGTAAATCATGCAGAAGTCCCAATGTCACTATATAAGGAATATGAAGCGATTCAAAGGAAATGTTGGTAGGAACCACTTGAGTATACGCATTATGGTCTGTTAGAGGTAGCGAAAGAATAAACACTTAGCCAAGATACTGTACAAGGAGGGCCTCGATTGCAGAATTGATAACTCGAAAATTTGTTATAGATATAGACACTCTGGACACTTAAGGAAAAAGTTCTCAAATAGGAAAAACTTTGGACTTACTTGCGGTAGAGCAATCATTATCTCAGCTATGGAGACTCGCATGGATCCTAATTTTAGTTAGGGTAAGTCACAACGTTGTATTGTCTCGAAGTTGTTTAATACTAGAACGATAGAAACCTTGTATCTACGAACCTTAGTTTTATGACTAATAAGCCATTAACAACCATGAGAGTTAAGTATTCTATAGGACAAGCTAATGGTAAGCTGGCAGAGATAGATGAATAAATTAAGGTAGTACCTTAAAATTAACAGGTGGCTCAATTGGAGATAACCTCATGTCAACAAAACTTGGAAATTTTAATGAAGTAGTTGGAAAGGATTAGTTACCTATGCACAAACAAATGTTATTTGAGAAGGTTGATAGAATTTTTCGCGATAGTATAATAAGATTTCGTTGGAATGAACCTTAAGATTAACCTAATACTCATCAAGTCAGGAAGCTTGATATAAAAGTTGGAAAGGACTTTAGGATTAACCTAATACTCATCAAGTTAGGAAGCTTTGATGAAATAGTTGGAACGGACTGGCTTTCAAGGATGAAAGCGAAAGTTATTTATAGTGAGAAAGTCATTCGTATACCTCGCAAGCATGGTGAGCCGTTAATAGTTTACGGGGAGAGAAGTAGCCCGAAGTTGAACCCTATTAGTTGCAGGACAACAACCCGAAATCCCACAATGGAAATGGGAAGGAATAACAATGGATTTCATCACGAAGCTACCAAAAATAGTAGGCGGCTAGGACACTATCTAGGTAATTGTTGACCATCTCACCAAATCTGCTTAGCCATGAAAGGAACCGATACAATGGACCAACCTGCACAACGATACATAGAGGAAATTGTGAGACGACTCGTCCTAATCCATAAGGACGAATACAATAACATATGATTACATCGCGAGGTACTTGACCTCTATATGATACATTTTACAAACATTACATTCGTTTTTAAAAGACAAACTTTCATTACATCGAAAGTTGACAGCATGCATACCATTTCATAATATATCCAACTATAATTGACTTAATAATAATCTTGATGAATGATGTGCAAAACGCGGTATATGAATTGTTGTATGAAATATTATGGAAAAATATCAATTAAAGATTGTTACACACTAACGGGCAGTGTACCCGATCGTGTAGTAGTATAGTAAATGATAAATTCCATGTATCGTTCCAAAGACAGTTGCATTAGTCAAACTAGAATTAGAAACTATATTATGATTAACTAATTAAATGAAACTTAAAGGTACAAGATATTATGTTTTTGTGGCTATTTAACGATTAACCAAATCAGAGAAGATTAAAAGTAAAAACAATATTTTTGGTCTTTTTAAGTTTATATAATGAAAACAAGTGCAAAGAAAGTGATGTTATGCGAGGTGTATACGAAATAGCTTATATTTTACTAGGAAAAACTATTAAATACGTTACAATTTTATACAAGATATTTATTATTTATTTACAGATGGGATATACCTAAACCTTACTACAACACTATAGACAGTGTACCTAATCGTAGAGTAGTATAGTTTTTAGTAAGTCCGGTTCGTTCCACAGGGAGCGGGCTTATTGTACACTATATTTTAATTAACTATATTTGTACAAAATATTTATAATTATATATAATAATATATAAAAGGGGGTTTACCGTTTAATGACCGGTTTGTCGATTTTAAAACTTTAGTCACAGTTAAAACCTAATGTAAAATATTAAATATATAAAAGACTTAATTTAAAGCGTAAAATAAATAACGATAATGAAATTGCAATAAATAAAAGTGCGATGAAATAAAATTGCGATAATTAAAAATGTAATAATTAGAAGTGCAATTAAATATGAAAATAAAGGAATTATGCTTATTTAAACTTCCGTAATCATGATGTTTGACGTGTTGATTTTATTCTATTCCCATGGGTTAATTGTTCTTTGTCCTGGATTATTCAATATACCCGTCTGGTTTTTGTCCATAACAGTCCATCAGTCATAAATATAAAGTGCGAGTGTCCTCGTCAAATTATCCTTATACCCGAAGTCAAATATTCCAACTAATTGGGGACTTAAACTGTAACAAGGTCTTAATACTTTGTTTAATAATTACACCAGGATATCGACTGCGTGTAACCCAAGGTTTTAATACTTTGTTATCAATTATGCCAAGTGTCCTTGTACATAATTTCACCCATGTTTTAAAAATTCCATAGACTATTAATCCATTCCCGTGTCCGGTTAAATGAACGATTATTCGTACATATAAATATCCCACCCATCGTGTCCGATCGAGTGTATATGGTTATTTATAGGTATGTCCAATTGTAAATCTTTATATTAAAATTAACAAACTATCATTTAGTTAAACAAATATAAAGCCCATTAATAGCCCATAGTCTAATTTCCACAAATGTCGTTCTTTTGTCCAAACCTCAATTATGGTAAAAAGCCCAATTACCCAATTTTAGTAATTAGCCCAACATCATGATTACTTCGTTTTAAATAAGCATAATAATAACTTAGCTACGAGACACTAAATTAAAAAGGTTGAACATAACTTACAATGATTAAAAAATAGCGTAGCGTTACACGGACAGAGCTTCGACTTTAAAACCCGTAAAATAACCTTTACATAATCCAAACTAATCTAATATAAAACTACCCTATACTATAATATATATATATATATATATATATATATATATATATATATATATATATATATATATATATATATATATATATATATATATATATATATATATATTATTAGAGGAGTATTATTATTATTATGTTTAAAACTCGTCGAATAAGCTGGCTATTTATAGGACCTGACCAACTTTTTCGGACCATGCGATCGCATGGGATATGTGCCTTCTGGCCATGCGATCGCATGGTGTCTGGCACCAGCTCACATTCATTTGTTTTTTACTCTGCCGACACTATTTAATATAATATAAAATATATAAATAATTTATATAATTATTTAAATATTATATTATATTCTTGTGCATAGTAGACTTGTAATTTTTGGTCCGTTGCGTCAGGCGTTGATAGTTGGATCAGGTCCCGGTTTCGGATTTTTGAACGTCCTTTCGTATAATTTAATATCTTGTACTTTGCGTTCCGCAACTTGTACTTTTGTCATTTTTAGACGTTTCTCATCAATAAATTGAACCACTTGGATTGTATCTTGTACATTTGAGTTTTTTGGTCATTTGCGTCTTCAAATCATCGTTTTCGCCTTTTGTCTTCGCACTTATTTAATATAAACGATTACAACTTAAAATAGGACAATTACAACTAAATAATTTACATATTGGGAGGATATTGCTACTAAATATATGTTCATTTGGAGCACTGTTAAATATCCCCACACTTGAACGTTGCTTGTCCTCAAGCAATACAGAACTTGAAATTAAATCACACGAATCACTTCTTTATTCTTCACACTTTATACATTAGTGATTTTGATACGGCGGTATAAACAATGATAGTAACGATGTGGTTTACAGTCCCACATGACTATAAAAATTTAGATCCTTAAGAAAATTGGATCTTTATGAAAACATTTGATCTTTTGAAAATTCATTCTAGCTTTTACCCTAGATAAGTTTTCCGAAATACCCCTTCACCGGTGTTTGCAAAATGTTTTTGTGGGTTTTGTGGGTTTCAGATTTGAAAATTTTAGCTCAAAACTTATGGTTTTGTGTCACCCACTTGCTAACCTTGTATTGGGAAAGCAACACGTCCAGTATACTTGTCCCGTATTTTACCTTTCGGCAAACTACCGTCCGGTTGTAAAGGAAAGCGATGAACAAGAAACTGTTAAGGCAATGTCTAATGACATAAGGCAATGTCTAATGACATGCATTTGTTCATGGTCTAAAACGTGTCGGATGCAATTACTATCTTTTGTAGGAGCAATAGTAAAGATCACCCTATAATTTTTTTCGATCTGGCACAAGGTCCTGTCTTTGACCATGCTATGCAACCACCGTTCTTACGGTTGACACCCGAATTGGTTCAGGTGACCTAATGAATTCTAGGTGAATTCCTAGGATTTTACGTTCAATGGTAATGAACGCATTAAAAATGGGTTTTCAGAAAACAAATCGGTTTTAATTTGATCAAAATATTTTCTCGTTCAAGCTCGAGTTTAGATATCATCGAATTCCATGAGTTTGTAATTCTCAATCTTTAAGGTCAATCTCTAGGATTGAGTAATATCAGTCTTAAAAGCTGATTTTTAATCTTTAAGGAGATTATCCTTTCTGGGGATCTGATTCATTAGTCTTATCAAGCTAATTTGCACGGCGCCCTCCCCATTTTACGAGACAGATCCTCTCATGGTTAGGATAAGTCTGACCACTTGGCGACCCTGTTTGATGCTGAGGTCCGTGGATTTCCTGCTGATTTTAGAGATGACTTTTCTAGATTTTTCATCAACCTACAGCTGGTCTGGACGACAACTTCTTGACTAAATCAAGAAGCGCGTGTCTTTTTCGAAAGACTTTACTTTCATTTAATGATGGAATTGATTCATCGTGTAGATCCATCTTTTCTTTTATCTTTATTATAATATTGCGGGTAAAACAGTCAATTTAGTCCAAAACAAAAGCACCTGCAATAACTTTACAGAAACATGTGATAGATAGTTTTTTTTTAATTGAATAACTTGGTACATTCTCCCCACACTTAGTTTCTTTCTTTACCTTTTTATTCTCCTTTATTCCATTTTAAATGAATTCAAGTGTTTTAGGGTGTTTCTCAATTTTATGTCCTTTTTGAGGTAACGATAATTTCGGTATTAACACCTAGTTTTCATCGTTCATAAATATGTATAAACATGATTTTGAATTCATTTAGTTGAAATTTTTTCAAATTTTCACAAAATTTGGCAATTAAACCAAGTGTAAACCTGAGAGAATTTATAACCCTTCCTCACACTTGAGATCATGCAATGCCCTCATTTGCATGAAATCAGACTCTAATTGTAAATTCATGAGGGTGATTAGTGCAGAAAAGTAGTTAAAGATACCCAGTTTTGTAATTACAAAGCTCGTCGAATGATAGATGGCGCACCTCATCGTTCATCCCTTCTTGTTTTATCACACATGTTTTTTTTCTTCAAAAACGGCTGATTTTCTGAGCTGTTTGTTAATATTTGAAAATGCGTCTTTTACCCTTACTTATTATGCATGTTTATTAACGAGTTATGCACTAACCTGAACCCCTAATTTAACGTTAAGTGGGGTTAGACTTCCCCACACTTAGCTGATGATATGTGAAGTCGGTAGAATAAGTTTCACGAATTAGAATAGTGAGCCAGTTATTTACATCTCGGGTGGTGTATAATATATCAATGGGTTTAAAGTTTAGAACCACTCGATCGTCACTACTTAATTCTTTTTTAAGTGTAGCTTTTAGTAAATGGATACGTCTCTTTTCTGGTTCTTGGTCAAATGGATCGATATACACCGACATACATATTTCTATAGGGTGGAAAATTCCTAACATTTCCTTTCGTTCATTCTCGGGATCAAGGTTTTCACCTCTATTACCCAATTGGGTGAAATTCGAGGTGTCAATATCTATTACAGCTTGTAGTTCATCTTTGGTAGATGACTCGTCTATTGAGAATATTGGGTTGGAAGGTTGTGGAATGGTGAATTTCGGGATCGAAGCAAATTCTTCTTCATTAATGGTACTTATTGTTCTCACCATTTTGGTCTCGGGGGTAAAATTTTCAACGTTATCGTTTTCCCAAGAGTACCAATTTGTCACCCTTACTTCTTCTTCATTCATTGATGGATCGATAATTTTGTCGGTAGAGGCTAATGTGTCAATATGTTATGAAATTGGTAAAACTGAATAAAAAGTATCATCGGGATAATTGGTGATTTCGGAGCTCTCGAATTCATCAAAATTCGATGATATGAGATTTTCTTGTACATGACTCCTCAGATCAACAGGTGCGTAATCTGATAGAGTTTCAGCTTGCCTATTTACAAACTCTCTCATTTGTTCATTTTGAGCATCAAGTTCTTCGAGTTTGATTTTCATATAATCTAAAGAATTTTCAGACACATAATTTTCCTCATCTTCTGGTTGTGGTGTTTGGAAATATTCTTGGGAATAATCCCAATTTGAATTGTATTCTTCATAATCGTTCCCTTCAGGTTCCATGGGTTCATAATTTTCCATAGGAACGTAATAATAACATTCCCATGTTGAGTGATAATCTCCACAGATTCACAACCAGTTATTGTTTCGTCATCCGTGATCCAAGATTGACCGAACAAATTTTCATCAACATTCGTTTGAGAGTATTGATTAAATTGATTTCGGATGTCATAAAGAGTTTCCAAAATATTCTCGAGATTTTCCATAATGCGCTTATTACCAAATTTTAGCTACAATGTGGTGCATTTACTTAATTATCCTATTAGTTATAAAAATAAAAATTATATAAGTTATCAAATTAATAGACTTTTCCGCTTTTGCCCACGTTTCGAATAGCCAATAGATGCAGCAGGGAGCCAGAACCCTTTAAATCGGAAGCTCACAACTCAGCCACTAACAAATCCAACTATTACTACGAAGCAGAAAATTTGGATGTCTATCAATTTAACCGCTTAAAATAATTTTTCGTTTTTGAAATTTTAGAGAAGAAATATAAAATTCTATGTCCTAAAAACTAGATCGTCGAGAAATAAGAAAGAAAAAGAAGTGCGTCGAAAAACGTCGAAAAATAAAAATGTCGAAAAATAATAGGCGTCGAAAAATAAAAATAAGAAAGTAGCGCGTCGAAACTTAAAAAGGAACTAAAAACTAAGAATTAAAAGTTGCGTCTAAAAATATTAAAGCTTAAAAGGAAAACTATATCCCAAAATGGCAATAATTTAAAAAGGTACTAAAATTTATAAACAGCGTCGCAAAATTCTAAAGCACCTAAGTCTTAGTCTAAAGAAAAAGCACTTCAGGGATTTTACGGCAAAGCCTAAAAATCTAGAAATAAAAATAACTATGGTAAAAACTATATTAAAACTAAATACGAGCCAAAAAAATACAAATATTACACTAAAACAAATAAAAAGATACAAAATATTAAAATAAACTTAAAGTTGTAAAAAGTACAATTTTTATAAAAATATTATTTTTATATTATTTATTTTATAAAAGTATTAGTTTTATAATTTATTAAAACTAATTAAACTAAAAATACAAATTAATTAAATAAAAGTAAAACTAATAATTAAATAAACTAACCTAATTAGGGTTATAATAATAATAATAATTATAAATTAATTAAAACCCTAAACTGTCGACTGAGGTTACCAGGCCTGTCATCTCAAGCCATCCGATCGCATGGTTTAGAAGTTAAAATCTCTTGCGATCGCATGAGGTAGGGTTTCGGGCCAAGAGCTGGGCTGCTACAGTGTTCGGGCCCGAGAGTTTTTATTTATTTTTTTTATTTTTATTTAATTTTTTTATATTGTTTTTCTAAAAATGATATACAAATATATTTATAAAATATAGTGTTTCGCCGAATCCCCGGCAGCGGCGCCAAAAACTTGATGTTATGCGAGGTGTATATGAAATAACTTATATTTTACTAGGAAAAACTATTAAATACGTTACAATTTTATACAAGATATTTATTATTTATTTACAGATGGGATATACCTAAACCTTGCTACAACACTATAGGCAGTGTACCTAATCGTAGAGTAGTATAGTTTTTAGTAAGTCCGGTTCGTTCCACAGGGAGCGGGCTTATTGTACACTATATTTTAATTAACTATATTTGTACAAAATATTTATAATTATATATAATAATATATAAAAGGGGGTTTACCGTTTAATGACCGGTTTGTCAATTTTAAAACTTTAGTCGCAGTTAAAACCTAATGTAAAATATTAAATAAATAAAAGACTTAATTTAAAGCGTAAAATAAATAACGATAATGAAATTGCAATAAATAAAAGTACGATGAAATAAAATTGCGATAATTAAAAATGTAATAATTAGAAGTGCAATTAAATATGAAAATAAAGGAATTATGCTTATTTAAACTTCCGTAATCATGATGTTTGACGTGTTGATTTTATTTTATTCCCATGAGTTAATTGTTCTTTGTCCTGGATTATTCAATATGTCCGTCTGGTTTTTGTCCATAACAGTCCATCAGTCATAAATATAAAGTGCGAGTGTCCTCGTCAAATTATCCTTATACCCGAAGTCAAATATTCCAACTAATTGGGGACTTAAACTGAAACAAGGTCTTAATACTTTGTTTAATTATTACACCAGGATATCGACTGCGTGTAACCTAAGGTTTTAATACTTTGTTATCAATTATGCCAAGTGTCCTTGTACATAATTTCACCCCTGTTTTAATAATTCCATAGACTATTAATCCATTCCAGTGTCCGGTTAAATGAACGATTATTCGTACATATAAATATCCCGCCCATCGTGTCCGATCGAGTGTATATGGTTATTTATAGGTATGTCCAATTGTAAATCTTTATATTAAAATTAACAAACTATCATTTAGTTAAACAAATATAAAGCCCATTAATAACCCATATTCTAATTTCCACAAATGTCGTTCTTTTGTCCAAACCCCAATTATGGTAAAAAGCCCAATTACCCAATTTTAGTAATTAGCCCCACATCATGATTACTTCGTTTTAAATAAGCATAATAATAACTTAGCTACGAGACATTAAATTAAAAAGGTTGAACATAACTTATAATGATTAAAAAATAGCGTAGCGTTACACGGACAGAGCTTCGACTTTAAAACCGTAAAACAACCTTTACATAACCCAAACTAATCTAATATAAAACTACCCTATACTATACTATAATATATATATATATATATATATATATATATATATATATATATATATATATATATATATATATATATATATATATATATTATTATTAGAGGAGTATTATTATTATTATGTTTAAAACTCGTCGAATAAGCTGGCTATTTATAGGACCTGACCAACTTTTTCGGGCCATGCGATCGCATGGGATATGTGCCTTCTGGCCATGCGATCGCATGGTGTCTGGCACCAGCTCACATTCATTTGTTTTGTAGTCTGCCGACACTATTTAATATAATATAAAATATATAAATAATTTATATAATTATTTAAATATTATATTATATTCTTGTGCATAGTAGAATTGTAATTTTTGGTCCGTTGCATCGGGCGTTGATAGTTGGCTCAGGTCCCGGTTTCGGATTTTTGAACGTCCTTTCGTATAATTTAATATCTTGTACTTTGCGTTCCGCAACTTGTACTTTTGTCATTTTTAGACGTTTCTCATCAATAAATTGAACCACTTGGATTGTATCTTGTACATTTGAGCTTTTTGGTCATTTGCATCTTCAAATCGTCGTTTTCGCCTTTTATCTTCGCACTTATTTAATATAAACGATTACAACATAAAATAGGACAATTACAACTAAATAATTTACATATTGGGAGGATATTGCTACTAAATATATGTTCATTTGGAGCACTATTAAATATCCCCACACTTGAACGTTGCTTGTCCTCAAGCAATACAGAACTTGAAATTAAATCACACGAATCACTTCTTTATTCTTCACACTTTATACATTAGTGATTTTAATACGGCGGTATAAACAATGATAGTAACGATGTGGTTTACAGTCCCACATGACTATAAAAATTTAGATCCTTAAGGAAATTGGATCTTTATGAAAACATTTGATCTTTTGAAAATTCATTCTAGCTTTTACCCTAGATAAGTTTTCCGGAATACCCCTTCACCGGTGTTTGCAAAATGTTTTTGTGGGTTTTGTGGGTTTCAGATTTGAAAATTTTAGCTCAAAACTTATGGTTTTGTGTCACCCACTTGCTAACCTTGTATTGGGAAAGCAACACGTCCAGTATACTTGTCCCGTATATTACCTTTCGGCAAACTACCGTCCGGTTGTAAAGGAAAGCGATGAACAAGAAACTGTTAAGGCAATGTCTAATGACATGCATTTGTTCATGGTCTAAAACGTGTCGGATGCAATTACTATCCTTTATAGGAGCAATAGTAAAGATCACCGTATAATTTTTTTCTGTCTGGCACAAGGTCCTGTCTTTGACCATGATATGCAACCACCATTCTTACGGTTGACACCCGAATTGGTTCAGGTAACCTAATGAATTCTAGGTGAATTCCTAGGATTTTACGTTCAATGGTAATGAACGCATTAAAAATGGGTTTTCAGAAAACAAATCGGTTTTAATTTGATCAAAATATTTTCTCGTTCAAGCTCGAGTTTAGATATCATCGAATTCCATGAGTTTGTAATTCTCAATCTTTAAGGTCAATCTCTAGGATTGAGTAATATCAGTCTTAAAAGCTGATTTGTAATCTTTAAGGAGATTATCCTTTCTGGGGATCTGATTCATTAGTCTTATCAAGCTAATTTGTACGGCGCCCTTCCCATTTTACGAGACAGATCCTCTCATGGTTAGGATAAGTCTGACCACTTGGCGACCCTGTTTGATGCTGAGGTCCGTGGATTTCCTGCTGATTTTAGAGATGACTTTTCTAGATTTTTCGTCAACCTACAGCTGGTCTGGACGACAACTTCTTGACTAAATCAAGAAGCGCGTGTCTTTTTCGAAAGACTTTACTTCCATTTAATGATGGAATTGATTCATCGTGTAGATCCATCTTTTCTTTTATCTTTATTATAATATTGCGGGTAAAACAGTCAATTTAGTCCAAAACAAAAGCACCTGCAATAACTTTACAGAAACATGTGATAGATAGTTTTTTTTAATTGAATAACTTGGTACATTCTCCCCACACTTAGTTTCTTTCTTTGCCTTTTTATTCTCCTTTATTCCATTTTAAATGAATTCAAGTGTTTTAGGGTGTTTCTCAATTTTATGTCCTTTTTGAGGTAACGATAATTTCGGTATTAACACCTAGTTTTCATCGTTCATAAATATGTATAAACATGATTTTGAATTCATTTAGTTGAAATTTTTTCAAATTTTCACAAAATTTGGCAATTAAACCAAGTGTAAACCTGAGAGAATTTATAACCCTTCCCCACACTTGAGATCATGCAATGCCCTCATTTGCATGAAATCAGACTCTAATTATAAATTCATGAGGGTGATTAGTGCAGAAAAGTAGTTAAAGATACCCAGTTTTGTAATTACAAAGCTCGTCGAATGATAGATGGCGCACCTCATCGTTCATCCCTTCTTGTTTTATCACACATGTTTTTTTTCTTCAAAAACGGCTGATTTTCTGAGCTGTTTGTTAATATTTGAAAATGCGTCTTTTACCCTTACTTATTATGCATGTTTATTAACGAGTTATGCACTAACCCGAACCCCTAATTTAACGTTAAGTGGGGTTAGACTTCCCCACACTTAGCTGACGATATGTGAAGTCGGTAGAATAAGTTTCACGAATTAGAATAGTGAGCCAGTTATTTACATCTCGGGTGGTGTATAATATATCAATGGGTTTAAAGTTTAGAACCACTCGATCGTCACTACTTAATTCTTTTTTAAGTGTAGCTTTTAGTAAATGGATACGTCTCTTTTCTGGTTCTTGGTCAAATGGATCGATATACACCGACATACATATTTCTATAGGGTGGACAATTCCTAACATTTCCTTTCGTTCATTCTCGGGATCAAGGTTTTCACCTCTATTACCCAATTGGGTGAAATTCGAGGTGTCAATATCTATTACAGCTTGTAGTTCATCTTTGGTAGATGACTCGTCTATTGAGAATATTGGGTTGGAAGGTTGTGGAATGGTGAATTTCGGGATCGAAGCAAATTCTTCTTCATTAATGGTACTTATTGGTCTCACCATTTTGATCTCGGGGGTAAAATTTTCAACGTTATCGTTTTCCCAAGAGTACCAATTTGTCACCCTTACTTCTTTTTCATTCATTGATGGATCGATGATTTTGTCGGTAGAGGCTAATGTGTCGATATGTTGTGAAATTGGTAAAACTGAATAAAAAGTATCATCGGGATAATTGGTGATTTCGGAGCTCTCGAATTCATCAAAATTCGATGATATGAGATTTTCTTGTACATGACTCCTCAGATCAACAGGTGCGTAATCTGATAGAGTTTCAGCTTGCCTATTTACAAACTCTCTCATTTGTTCATTTTGAGCATCAAGTTCTTCGAGTTTGATTTTCATATAATCTAAAGAATTTTCAGAGACATAATTTTCCTCATCTTCTGGTTGTGGAGTTTGGAAATATTCTTGGGAATAATCCCAATTTGAATTGTATTCTTCATAATCGTTCCCTTCAGGTTCCATGGGTTCATAATTTTCCATAGGAACGTAATAATAACATTTCCATGTTGAGTGATAATCTCCACAGATTTCACAACCAGTTATTGTTTCGTCATTCGTGATCCAAGATTGACCGAACGAATTTTCATCAACACCCGTTTGAGAGTATTGATTAAATTGATTTCGGATGTCATAAAGAGTTTCCAAAATATTCTCGAGATTTTCCATAACGCGCTTATTACCAAATTTTAGCTACAATGTGGTGCATTTACTTAATTATCCTATTAGTTATAAAAATAAAAATTATATAAGTTATCAAATTAATAGACTTTTCCGCTTTTGCCCACGTTTCGAATAGCCAATAGATACAGCAGCAAGTGTGTCGATTGGGAGACTTTACTCCTATGGGTTATACAAAGTGGTCGAGCACATGCATTGCCCTGGTTCTGAACAATGAAGACCGCCCTTAGGTTTTTGATCTGGCACAAGGTCCGGTTTCTGACCAAGCTATGCAATCACTGCTCTCTCACGGTTTACACTCGTTTTGGTATAAGTGACCTACAAGTTAGTTTTACTAAACTAGTAGAATTTTCATCCAAATAATTGAATGATAGTGCAACTTCAAAGACTATTAATAATTTAAAACATAACTCAACATTTCTTTTCTAGTTTTTAGAACACAATGTATGTAACATGGTTTTTGGACAATTTTCGTTTCTTAGGCTACCAGAAAATTTGAAAATTTTAATCATAAACTCCTTAATTTTTGTAAAACGAATTCCCGATAAATTTCTATCTCCCACCCCACACTTGAGATCATGCAAGGCCCTCATTACATGAAATCAGAAAAAAAGATTAAATTTAGAGGGAAAAGTGATAGGGTGATTGTAGAAATTTTAAAATTTTTTAACCTGTAAATCGTGGAACATGTAGACGGATGTCGCTGAACTTACTGCCAGCATAAGAGCATCATCCACTCCGCGATTAGCATCAAACATACATCATAATATCAAATGTTGCTGAACTTAATGACAGTCTTTGAAGTTCAATCACGCTGCACAAAATAATAAACCAAACAAATAATACTAAAAATAATGGTGTTTCTACAACCACAACCATTTTCAAATTAGTTAATATTACAAACCAAACATTGTTTAAAAACACACCACAAGAAATAAATAAATAGTCTCAAAGTAATGTAACAAAATGATAATAGGCACGCATGCCTTCAGTTATCGTACGGCCAAAAGTAATTTCCTGATCCATCTCTGCTTTGGCGTCCCTGCAGGTATTACTGCTCAAACCTGTTCCTGGCATCCTGCATCGCAGCGTTAGAATCATAAATTGGGTAATGAGGAGGTAGGTTTTGAGGATCAGTGTATTATGTGGGTGTCGGGCGTGTTGTCCCATAGTACTGATCGGGGTTGGAATAAAATAACTCGGTGTTATGGTTATTCCAATCAATACCATAACTTTTCCACCCCTGATCATGTACTTGAGCAATCTGGCGTTGCTCCATTCTCTGCTGAGTTTCTCACATACGATCATTATGAGTCCTCTGCTCATTCAGACTCAACCTCATGTTGTTCACACTATTAACCAAATTATCCCAACTAGTTTGGGATGGATTCCAAGGCCCTTGATCTTGAACATTAGTTTGAGCTTCCATTTCTGCTTCCTCTTCCTCTTGTTGTTCCTGTTGAACATTTGCTCCACTACCACTTGCTCCACCTACGACGAAAGGCACTAAACGCCTATTTCCGTCGTACATAAGAATCTCAGCATTTACATAAGAAACTTTATTTATAGCTTTCATGGAGTGATCACACTCCATCAATCGGCTGAAATCTATGTTAAAGTGACGAGCAATCCTCGTGATATAGTGGCCCCCAAGAAGAGGCTTTTCTCTCCGTGTCTCGGTGGCGATGGCTAGAAAATAGTTGCCTATCATCCCCGAAATATCCGTATAGCAACCCCATTTTATTTGATCCATTATCCATAGATCCAACGTTTTAACCTTTTCATTTCCCTTGACTCTCGCATTGAAAGTGCATGCGATAAGTCGATGAAGAAGTCTATCATCGGGGCTTGCAATTTCATTATACCAGTACCTACTTGATTTAAATGGCCTAGATGCATTCGACCCACAAATTCTTCGCCGAAAACCTATCTCATTAAAGGGAACTCTACCATGGTAATCGAAAGTTGTCAAGTAAATTCTCAATTGGTTGTCGTTAAGCTCCTCGAAAATGCCCAACACTCTACATAACCCAACTCTGCTTAACCCTCTATCTAAACCCCCTAGTCGAAACCGAAGAAATTCATTTGACAAAGGATCACACACGTTATTAAACCTTAAAGGTGAGTAAAATTCCTTTAATAACACCGGATAAATTTGTTCGCGGATGCTAAAAACGTGCTCCCATGCGTAGGAAATGATCCTATCGTAGGGAATGGCTAATAGGCGGGAAACATGGTTGTGCAAACCCGCCTCATCCAATGGGGCCCAAATAAAATACCACGTGGCATTTATTGGCCTACTGTTTATCCTATTAAAAGTCTCTGCGTAATCTTCGTCGTTCTGAATTTGTCTTAACCAAACTTGAGGATCATTTAGGTCCTCCTCTTCTTCTTCAGAAGATGATGTATAATGTTATTGTAGTGGTGGAACGTTTCTTGATGTTCTGCCTCTTTTCGGTTGTCCACCTCGGCTTGATTGTCCCTACAAAACACAATAACACCAAACCAAAAGAATATAGAAACCATTGTGTTAGTGTTATCTAAAAACATAACCGAGTAGCAAGGGAAATTAGTCATTCCATTCAAAGTTCATAAGCATTGTGATTCATATAAGCAAAAGCATATGATTTCAAAATATTTAAGCAAAGTCAACCAAAGTCAACATAAGCTCGCAAATACACTTTCAAAAATATGGATCGCAAAATTCACAATTAAGCATCAACTTAGGACTTAAGCATGTTGCGTTCATAAATCTAGGTCATAACATGTAGAACTTGTATGCAAATTATATCCATTACAATCATAGCACAAGTATCACAATTTAGTTCAAAATGACCATTATCTTTCCATAACACAACTACATTATAGCATGCCATACCATCAATCCACTTCAATAGGCCTAAACATGTGAAAATCAAGCATACATATTTCATAAGAACATTACAATTCAAAGCATGCTAGAAATTCAAGAAAATTCAATTTACGACCCGGCTAAATTGACATCTACAACACCAATAACATATTAAGCATTCACAATCTTCATAAACATCACAAACAAACCCAAAAGTCTAAAGTAAAGGCCCTAATTTCGGATTTAATCACTACAAACCCTAGATTCATGAACACACCCATTAAACATGTAATTATTGCAAAATCAAGACATAATGGGTAATTAAACAACTAAGGCATATTAATCTAAGCAAAAATCATGCAAATCAAACACCCCACACTTATCTTTCACCAAATCATACATATAAGCATACAAATCAAGTAATCAAGAAAGAAAAGTGTGAAAAGGGAGTAGCAATACCCTAGAAAACATGATTCAAGCTTGGATTTGAAGGAAGAAATCACGAAATTGAAAGAAGAAATTAGGGTTTTTGAGAGTTAGTTCGTTTATGGGAGAGAAAAATAGAGAGTAGTGTGTTTTGTAGTTGAAAATTGGGGTGGATAAGCCTTAAAACGCGTTTATTTTTTCTAGGTCATGACTCTTGACGGCGTCCAGATTTCGGGACGGCGTCCCATTGTTAAGCACAGGACGGCGTCCAAATATCAGGATGGCGTCCCATCGTTAAGAACCGGACGGCGTCCAAAATTTAGGACGGCGTCCAGATGAACTAAGGATTACTGACCTATTTTTTAGAAAACTCTTTGAATTTGGACGACGTCCAATGAATTTTGGACGGCGTCCCACTAATCTGATGGCTCAAAATTTTAATAAAACTCATAAAAATTCCCATTTTTAACACACAAAAGTTCATATCACCATCATAGATCATTTTGTACATTAAAAACAATCACACTAATCATAAAATACTCAATTCAAACTATTTACACGCGCGAACTTTCTTTAATGAGTCGTTCACCCAACTCGTCCCCATTTTGATTTAAGCTTTGTTCTCGAAGTTGAGGTTAACCTCGTCTTCAATTTTCAGGGGACCATCGACATAGTGTTTGACCCGGTGGCCATTCACTTTAAAAATGTCGCCCTTCGAGTTCACCACTTCAATCGTACCATAAGGGTAAACTCTTCTAACAATAAATGGTCCCGACCATTGAGACTTGAGTTTTCCTTATGATAATTTGAAACGGGCATTGTAAACAAGGACACGATCTCCTTCCATGAATTCCTTTGGATTTTTCAATCACTTATCGTGCCATTGTTTGGTCTTTTCTTTATAAATTAGAGAGTTGTCATAGGCTTCAAGCCTGAACTCGTCTAATTCATTCAATTAGGTCAAACGTAACCAACCTGCCTCTTTGTAATCCAAATTACATGCCCTTAGCGCCCAATGCGCTTTGTGTTCAATCTCCAAAGGGAGATGGCATGCTTTCTCGTATACCAAGTGGTTCCAATAGGTGTTTTGTAGGCCGTGCGAAAAGCCCATAATGCATCGTTTAACTTAACTGACCACTCTTTTGTATTTTCACCAACGGTCTTTTCAAGTATGCGTTTTAAAGATCGATTGGTATTCTCCACCTGCTCACTTGTTTGGGGATGATAAGATGCTGAAATTTTATGGATCACTCCATATCTTTTCAACACCTTTTCTAATTGCTTATTGTAAAAGTGGGTGCCTCGATCACTGATAAGGGCTTTTGGTGTGCCAAATCTTGAGAAAAGTTCCATCAAAAAGGTTACTACAACTCGGCCATCATTTCTTAGGAGAGGTTTTGCCTCCGCCCATTTTGAAACATAGTCTATGGCAACAAGTATATAGAGATAAGAATGAGACTTTGGAAAGGGCCCCATAAAGTCAATTCCCCACACATCGAACACCTCACATACTTGGATGCTTTGTTGAGGCATTTCATACCGTTTAGTGATTTGACCGGCCCGTTGGCATGCATCACAAGCCTTACAAATAGTGTAGGCATCTTTGAATATTGTAGGCCAATAGAAACCGGCCTTGTAAACTTTCCTCCCCGTGATTTGGGGTCCAAAGTGCCCACCCGTAGGACCAAGGTGACAATCAAGCAGAATTTGAGTGCATTCCTTCCCCGAAACGCACCTGCGAATAACTCCATCCGCACATCGCCTAAATAGATAAGGATCTTCCCAAAAATAGTATTTTAGGTTACTAAAGAATTTCTTCCTTTTCTGATGTGACCAACCGGTTTCTAGGTACCCCCCAACAATGTAATTGGCGAAATCAACATACCACGGGTCTTCCACCTTCTCTACTCGCATGAGTTATTCATCAGGAAAATCATCTTTAATACTCGATTCATGGAGTACTTCAAGATTGGAATTTTCAAGTCTAGAAAGATGGTCAGCCGCGAGATTTTCAGCACCTTTCTTGTCCTTAATCTCGATATTAAATTCTTGCAAGAGCAAGACCCATCTTAGCAATCGAGGTTTGGCATCTGGCTTAGAGAAAAGATATTTCAATGCCGAATGATCGGTGAAGACAATTGTCTTCGATAGGACAAGATATGATCGGAATTTGTCAAAAGAAAAGACGATAGCAAGGAGCTCTTTTTCCGTTGTTGTGTAGTTCAATTGGGCTCCTTGTAAAGTCTTGCTTTCATAATAAATGGGTTGAAAACGTTTCACAACCCGTTGGCCCAAAACTGAACCAACTGCAAAATCCGATGCATCGCACATTAGCTCGAATGGTAATGACCAATTTGGAGCTATGATTATTGGTGCGTTAACAAGTTTTTGTTTTAAAATTTTGAATGCCTTAGTGCATTCACTTGTGAAAATAAAGGGTGCATCTTTTTCGAGAAGTTTATTCAATGGCGTTGCAATTTTTGAAAAATCCTTAATAAATCGTCGGTAAAACCCGGCATGCCCAAGAAAACTTTTCACACCCTTCACATTTGAAGGAGGTGGAAGGTTGGCAATGATGTCAACCTTTTATGGATCCACCTGAATACCAACACTTGAGATTTTGTGCCCTAAAACAATGCCTTCTTTAACCATAAAGTGGCATTTCTCCCAGTTTAGCACTAAGTTCGATTTCTCACATCTTATTAGCATTTTCTCCAAATTTAGAAGGCATGAATCGAAAGTGTCATCGAAGACTGAAAAGTCATCCATGAACACTTCCATGCATTCTTCAATCATATAATGGAAAATGGCCATCATGCACCTTTGGAATGTTGCAGGAGCATTACATAGACCAAAGGGCATTCGGCGGTATGAAAAGGTGCCATAGGGACACGTGAATGTAGTCTTTTCTTGATCCTCGGGGGAGATGGGAATTTGAAAGTACCCCCAAAAACCATCTAAGAAACAATAAAAGCCATTTCCCGCTAGTCTCTCTAACATTTGATCAATGAATGGTAGCGGAAAATGGTCTTTTCTAGTGGCATCGTTTAACTTACGATAGTCAATACAAACTCGCCACCCCGTAACAGTCCGTGTAGTGATAAGCTCGTCTTTATCATTGGTGGTAACAGTTATACCACCCTTTTTAGGAACACAATGGACCGGGCTTATCCATGGACTGTCTGAGATTGGGTAGATTAGACCTGCATCTAGCAATTTAATGATCTCCTTCTTGACAACATCTTGCATATGAGGATTTAGCCTCCTTTGACGTTGCACCACTGGTTTGGAATTTTCTTCCATTAAGATCTTGTGAGTGCAATAAGAAGGACTAATTCTTTTTATATCATGAATTTTCCATGCAATGGCCGGTTTGTGGGCCTGTAACAAGGAAACAAGACGTTCTTTTTCATGTTTAGAAAGAAGTGAGAAATAATTACCGAAAGCTTCGAATCCTCCTGAAGGAAAGCGTACTCAAGATGATCAGGGAGCGGCTTAAGCTCCAAAATTGGAGGTTCCTCAATTGAGGGTTTACTCCGGTACTCGCTATCCTTGTTCAGTTGTTCTAACTCCTCCTCAGTTGGTTCATACCCATTTACCATCAATGTAGCCATCACATCCATTTCTTCTTCAGGAAATTCTTCATCTCCACTCGCCAAATCGTATGTACCTGTTTCATTCGAATCGGGAAATTCCTGCAAGAACTCATAATGCGAATCTATGCTTTGCATAAAATAACAAGTATCATCTGAAGATTCAGGATATTTTAATGACTTGTCAATTGCAAAAGTCGCACTAGCTTCACCAATTCTAAGAGTCAACTGCTGATCATAAACATCAATGACACATCTAGCAGTATTTAAAAATGGTCGACCCAAAATAATTGGTATTCTGTCATCAACTTCCATGTCTAAAACCATAAAGTCTGCCGGAAAAATTAGATTCCCGATCTTAACTAACATATTCTCTATTATTCCTCGAGAGAATTTTATAGAGCGATCAGCTAGTTGAATAGCCATTCGTGTGGTTTTGAGTTCCCCAGGGGATAATTTAAGGTAAATCGAATAGGGCATCAAATTGATACTAGCCCCCAAATCGGCTAATGCCCTCATACAATCAAGGTCACCCATTAGACATGGAATAGTAAAACAACCCGGATCTTGAAGCTTTTCGGGAAGTGTGTTGGACACCAGCGCTGAACATCTAGTATTTAAAGTGACTGATGAAACGCTTTCCATCTTCTTGCGGTTGGTGAGCATGTCCTTCAAGAATCGAGCATATTTAGGCATTCCTGCAATAACATCAATGAAAGGTAAATTTACGTTAACTTTCTTGATGAGCTCCATGAATCTTGATTTTTCTTCCTCGAGTTTCTCCAATCTTTGTTTTCTTGGGAATGGGAGTGGTAGTTGATACATTTTAACAACCGATTTGACTCGCACCGTGTCTTCTTGACCGTCTGTGTGCTCATTGTCAACACTTTCTACCACATTTTCCGGCTCCTTCTCCTTCTCCAGTTCATTTACACTACCTGGTTCATTCTCTTTCATTAATAGAACACGAAAGTCAGAGACTTCTGACATTCTTGGTGGATCATAGGTTACTCCACTTCGGGTGGTGATAGCTTTTGCTTGCTTGTTTCGGGGATTAGATTGCGTGTTGCTTGGTAATTCCCCTGGTTTTCTTTTGCTTAATAATTTAGCAAGATTACTCATCTGTTGTTCCAATACTTGAATGGAAGATTGTTGGTTTCTAAATTGTTGCTCATTCTTCTCATTCGTTTGGCTTATATTGGTAACAAGTTGAGTTTGAAATGCAATTAACTTCTCCAACAAACTCTCCATATTTGACTTTTTCTCTTCATGTTGGGGTTTTTGATAAAAACCCGGAGTTTGTTGTTAGAACCCACTACTTGACCCTTGTAGGAAATTGGAATTTTGACCCTTGAGGGTTGTAAGGGTTATTGAAGTTTCGGTTAAATTGAGCTCTTCCTTGAAATTGGTTGTTATTCCTTTGGCTTATGAAAGCCACTTATTCTTTCTGAGCCATTGTCAAACCTGCATCACAATCTTTTCCTAAATGTAAACCACCACATTATTCACACCCCACCTTCATTCCATGGATTTCCTTGGTGATCTTTTCCATGTTTTGAGCAACACCATCTATCTTCACGCTAAGAGAACCAATGTCATCATAAGCACCGGCGCTTGAGACTTGAGCATGACGGGTCATGGGTCTTTCTTGATGCCATTCATGAGAATATTTGGCTTGCTTTTCGATTATCTCATAAGCGTCTTGCTCAGTTTTGTCCATGAGTGAACCTCCTTCCGCTTGATCAATGGAAATTCAGGTTGCAACATCACAACCCTTGTAAAAGATTTGAACTTTCTGGAAGGTATCCAAACCATGGTTTGGACAACCTCTTAGCATTTTGGAAAATTGATTCCATGCTTCATATAAGGTTTCCATCGGCTTTTGACAAAATTGGGCAATTTCTTGTTGGAGTCTCGCGGACTTAGAAGCTAGAAAATATTTCTTAAGAAATTTTTCCAACATACCATCCCAAGTTTCTATCGTAGCCTCGGGCAATGAGTCCAACCAACTCCATGCTTCCCCGTAGAGTGTCCATGGAAAAAGTCTTAAAAGTATGGCTTGATCAGTGTCCGGTTGAAGCTTGAATAGAAGACATATCTCTTGAAAAAGACGAATATGTTCGTTTGCATCTTCATTCGGACCACCACTAAATTGACATCTGTTGTTAATCATTTGGAGAATAGGTCCTTTTATTTCAAATTTTACCTCACCAGGTGTCTGAGTAATTGCACTTCCTTGTCCGATTCGGGTTGCCTTCATCTTTGCCGCCATTGATTGTCTTGGTACCACCGGTCTTGCCTCTCTTTCCATTTCAAAATTTGGAGGATGAACGGTTTCACCAAATTCAGAATATCGTGGCTTGGTTGTACTTGATTTTGAATCGAAAGTTTCTTGCTTTGATGAAGATTCAAAAAGTTCAAGTACTTCTTTTGGGATTCTACCAAGCTTCCTATCAGGTTCTGTAAGCGGTGTAAGTAATGGAGAATCTGAACTTCGGGAATGTGGCATATGCAACCTAAAATCTGTCAATCACACAACTAACAAAACTATTAAACGCACTGATTCTATAAGTTTAAAAATAATCAAAGACAAAAAACTTGATGTGTAAAACGTGGTATATGAATTGTTGTATGGAAAATACCGGTTTTAAAGATTACACACACTAACGGGCAGTGTACCCGATCGTTTAGTAGTATAGATAATGGTAAAATCCATGTAGCTTTCCAAGGACAGTTATATGTGCAAGTTAAGATTGTATAAACTAAATTGAGTTTTAACTAGATAAAATGAAATCAAACAAATACAAGATATTGGGTTGCCGTTTAACGACGGACAAATCAATAAAGGAATAAGTTTAAAGGACAATATTTTTGGTATTTTAGATTTATAAAAATCAAAAGATAGTTTTTATATCAAATTAAATAAATATGCTCGTCTAGACTTTTTAACCTCGAATGTTGATTGTTGTTTTAGAATTAAGACTGGATTGATTGACTACGTATGAGAACTAATTAATTGGTTTATCAAGAGTAGTCTTGTGCAAACACTCAAACGGGATTACACGACGCAAGTGATGTTCTTGTCATCTAAGACCTCCTATTTGTAATCAATTAATTCAACTAGCCTAAAGACTTGAATGATGATCATGCCAACGATGTGTTGATCATGATCCACTCCTATGTCAACTAATGGTTTAGCTTAGTTCATTCCCTTGGTCTGGTTAAATGCCCAATTTACCCAACCCAAGTAATCAATTTAATGTAGCAATAGGATCTTTATAAACGTCACTATATAAGGCAAATTACTAACACCTATTAGTTATATGGAATTAAGTAATGAAAATATGTATAACAGATTCTAGGGAATTGATCGTTCTCCTAGACAACTACACATATCAATTAAGCTATCCGAAAGTATCTACAAGAGTCGTTCTTACATTCCTATATAGATTAATCTTTTCAACGCAACTTACCCCTTTTGGTAAAAGACGGGCAAACACTTGTCACTAGGTGCAAATCAATATACTAAATCAATAAGATGGTGTTTCTTAGTTCAACAAGTATACTGACTAATTGAATCGAAAAGATTAAACTTAACAAGAATGGTTCTTGTATTCAAACATCAAACTATCATGCATAAGAACAATCAATCAACAAAGGTAAACAATCAACATCTCAATTATTAATATAGACAAGCATAAAAAGAGCTAGCTAACAATCATATTTAAAGACAATAACAAACTGGAAACAAAGATAGAATTCATTGAACTGATAAGAATCGACCTCGTGATGCAATCTTGGATGATGATCCTGATGATTCTTGATTCCGGATTGAAATGATGGATTAGGTGATCCTGGATTACTCCAAGGATCACCTTGAATCGTAACCTCTGCCTCTGAAAATGACAGTGTAGTGGTGTCTTTTGAATGAGGCTGGACTGGGTTTTAAAAAGGGAATAATCTGCACCGAAAGTGGAGTGCGTCGAGCGCACTATTTGGGGTGCGCTGAGCGCACTGTTCACCAACCTCGAAAACACTTTACAGCTCGACTTTACGTGTTCAATCTGCTTTACAGGCTGGAGTGCGCTCAGGAGTGCGCCGAGCGCACTGTAGCAGCGCGCACTATTTCTACAACTCCCAGAATTTTCTGATCAAAATTTGGATGAGTGAGCTGAGCGCACACCCGTGGCGCACTCCTTGGCGCACTCCTTGGCGCACTCTACTACTCATCGACTTTTTGACTTGTTTTCGATCTCTGAGTATTATCATCCAAAATCTTCCATATTTCTTCAATTACACAATGATTCTAACTATTTTATAATAAAATGGAATACAAACGAAAATACTATGTTTACACACGAAATAAACAACGATAGAACTTGATATTGCGGCTAAAGATATGTCTAATTTGAGCAATATCAAATCCCCACACTTAACTCTTGCTTGTCCTCAAGCAAGTCTTGTTTCAAAAATACTAATACAGAGCACAAAATAGAATACACACACATTTATTGGAGAACACAATAATAGGAATCACACTCACATGATATAGTACACAAGTTTACACTAGTCACACGAAGTACACGAAAAACACATGTTCTTTTGGAACACAAACTCACGCTATATGAAACACATGTTACACAATTGGGAATACACACTCGTTGAGGTACACACATAATATATGAAACACACGCACACATTTGGATTGCTCGGGAGAAATGAACTTTGTTGTAAGTTCCGAAAAATTTGGATCCTTAGGGAAAATTGGATCTTGTGAAAACGTTTTATGATTTTGAAAATGTCATGCTAGTTTTTACACTAGACACGTTTTCTTGTTTTAACCTCGAATACCGGTTGAGGGTAACTGAAAACCGAAGCCTCAGTCGGCGATTAGCAAGCTATCCGCCCCCATGATTGTAGTATCATGGAACTCTTAACCGGGCGCCCCCTGACGCGATATTAATATCGGTCTTTCATGACAATTTGTACATTTTAATTCAAGGGTTAAAACTGCAAAGACTAAGCTATCGCGTGGGACAGATCCTGCTCCAGCTTATTCACCGTAATCGGTCTTACACTGGATAGTGACTTGGATTTACCCTACCAAGTTTATTTTCGGGTTTGAAAGTTCAAGGCTTTCCCTTCCCACTTTACCTTTATATCGTAAAATGATATTGGTATGAAATGACATAGTTTAGGAAGTTTGCTATATCAAGTAAGGTAACATTCGAAAGACTTTACTTCCTTCAAGGATGGACTAGATACATCCTTTAGGTTTAGTGACATTATTCTTTTTCCTTTCAAGCCAAAAGTATTTTAAACATTTTTCTTAGCAAAATTTGGTGATAGTAATTCGAAAAGATTGGTAAAATCCCCCACACTTGGCTTTTTCGTTAAGACTTTTATTTCAAAAAATTTTAAAATTTCCCATTAAATTACGAAAATGAGCCAAGTTGAATACTGTTTGAATACGCGCGAGAATTTGTACTATCCCCCACACTTAAGATTAAGTAATGCCCTCATTACTTAAAATCAGTAAAATTTAAATTCGAGAGGGCAATAGTGAGAAAATTTTTTCGAAAAACCTAGGTTCAAAAACCGGAGATCGTGGAGTATAGGTGAGCGATGGCGCATCCTTCAGTCCTTGATCTTCATCACACAAATTCTAATTTGATAGGTACCTTGCTGAATTTTAATGCTAGTGTCACTAAAACCTTGAAAAACATCGTGCACTTTTATTAACGCGTCATGCACTCGACTCGACCCCAGAATTTAATGCCCAGTGGGGTTAAACTCCCCCACACTTTATCGGACGAGAAGTAAAGTCGGTGGAAAAAGTTCCACGAATAAGAATAGTGAGCCAGTCATTTACACCTCGGGTGGTGTATATTATATGAGATAAATCCTTTTTCAGTTTCCCGAAAAAGGATGACCTAACCCGAGGGTTAACACATGACTCCCCTCTAAGTGCGGTTTTCAGTAAAACTTTTATTCTTGTTGGTGGATCTTGGTCAAATGGGTCTTTATAGATTGTCTTCCCTAAATTGACATCCTCTGGAATAAGCGTAGACCCGCTGTGAATCTCAACTATTGAGCGAGGCTCAATTTCCAGCTTCAATTCCTTTAATTCTTCAGTTGTAGGTTCATAACCATTAGCCATGAGAACGAGTAGCAAACCGTCTTCCTCCTTTACCACAATCTCATCTATATAACTAGAAGAGTAAGAATGTAACTCGGGGAAATCCTGCAAAAGCTCAGAAAGTGGATCTAAATGAGTACATTTTTCAACTATCAGTTCGTCTTGCAAAATAGATTGTGAAGTTATAAGTTGTGGAGCTAGACTGGACTCTGTTACATTTGAATTTTCTTGAAACCGAATCAATGGTGAATAATGATCGGTAGCAAGTTGCATAGTGGGTAGGGGACTCGAATGTTTTACGTTCGGATTCATGCAACATTGCCAAGACCCATAAAAACACGGGCAGAAACCTTCGACTATCATCCTCTCTTTCATAGACATGTTTTTAGTGTTAACCACAACTTCATCTTCTTCTTTCTCTTGATACCCCTCGTTGGTAACACTAGGAGATAAATATAATTCGATTAGTTTCCTTCGTTCTACTCTCATTCTCTCACCCATTGTCATATTCCTGTGGTTAACCATTTCCCTGCAACTGACAAAAACTAGAAAATAATAAAAGCACCGACACTAAACAGTGATAAAAAATAATAAAAACTCTACAAAAAAATGATAAAATATAAAAAATAATAATCACAACTTAGTTAACAATTCTTATCTTGACACAACTGTCCCCGGCAGCGGCGCCAAAAACTTGATGTGTGAAACGTGATATATGAATTGTTGTATAGAAAATACCGGTTTTAAAGATTACACACACTAACGGGCAGTGTACCCGATCGTGTAGTAGTATAGATAATGGTAAAATCCCTGTATCGTTCCAAGGACAGTTATATGTGCAAGTTAAGATTGCATAAACTAAATTGAGTTTTAACTAGATAAAATGAAATCAAACAAATACAAGATATTGGATTGCCGTTTAACGATGGACAAATCAATAAAGGAATAAGTTTAAAGGACAATATTTTTGGTATTTTAGATTTATAAAAATGAAAAGATAGTTTTTATATCAAATTAAACAAATATGCTCGCCTAGACTTTTTAACCTCGAATGTTGATTGTTGTTTTAGGATTAAGACTGGATTGATTGACTACGTATGATAACTAATTAATTAGTTTACCAAGAGTAGTCTTGTGCAAACACTCAAACGGGATTACACGACGCAAGTGATGTTCTTGTCATCTAAGACCTCCTATTTGTAATCAATTAATTCAACTAGCCTAAAGACTTGAATGATGATCATGCCAATGATGTGTTGATCATGATCCACTCTTATGTCAACTAATGGTTTATCTTAGTTCATTCACTTGGTCTGGTTAAATACCTAATTTACCCAACCCAAGTAATCAATTTAATGTAGCAATAGGATCCTTATAAACGTCACTAGATAAAGCAAATTACTAACACCTATTAGTTATATGGAATTAAGTAATGGAAATATGTATAACAGATTCTAGGGAATTGATCGTTCTCCTAGACAACTACACATATCAATTAAGCTATCCGAAAGTATCTACAAGAGTCGTTCTTACATTCCTATATAGATTAATCGTTTCAACGTAACTTACCCCTTTTGGTAAAAGACGGGCAAACACTTGTCACTAGGTACAAATCAATATACTAAATCAACAAGATGGTGTTTCTTAGTTGAACAAGTATACTGACTAATTGAATCGAAAAGATTAAACTTAACAAGAATGGTTCTTGTATTCAAACATCAAACTATCATGCATAAGAACAATCAATCAACAAAGGTAAACAATCAACATCTCGATTATTAATCTAGACAAGCATAAAAAGAACTAGCTAACAATCATATTTAAAGACAATAACAAACTGGAAACAAAGATAGAATTAATTGAACTAACAAGAATCGACCTCTTGAAGCAATCTTGGATGATGATCCTGATGATTTTTGATTCCAGATTGAAATGATGGATTAGGTGATCTGGATTACTCTAAGGTCACCTTGAATCGTAACCTCTGCCTCTGAAAATGACTGTGTAGTGGTGTCTTTTGAATGAGGCTGGACAGGGTTTTAAAAAGGGAATAATCAGCACCGAAAGTGGAGTGCGTCGAGCGCACTCTTTGGGGTGCGCTGAGCGCACTGTTCACCAACCCCGAAAATACTTTACAGCTCTACTTTACGCGTTCAATCTGCTTTACAGGCTGGAGTGCGCCGAGTGCACTGTAGCAACGCACACTATTTCTACAACTCCCAGAATTCTCTGATCAAAATTTGGATGAGTGAGCTGAGCGCACACCCGTGGCGCACTCCTTGGCACACTCTACTATTCATTGACTTTTTGACTTGTTTTCGACCTCTGAGTAGTATCTTCCAAAATCTTCCATATTTCTTCAATTACACAATGATTCTAACTATTTTACAATAAAATGGAATACAAACGAAAATACTATGTTTAAACACGAAATAAACAACGATAGAACTTGATATTGTGACTAAAGATATGTCTAATTTGAGCAATATCAATGAACTCAACGTCTCAAATGCAATGTCTTTTGAAATATGTCATGAATGACTCCAAGTAATATCTCTAAAATGAGCAAATGCACAGTGGAAGGTTTCCTTAATATCTGAGAATAAACATGCTTTCAAGTGTCAACCAAAAGATTGGTGAGTTCATTAGTTTATCGTAAACATTTATTTCCATCATTTTAATAGACCTCAAGATTTTAGATTTTTAATTGTACACGTAACCCGAGTACATAATAACACGCGTAACCCGCAAATTAAAATTCATTCATATGGTGAACGCTTGATAACTGAACTAACAGGATGCATACAGAGTATCCCCATCATTCCGGGACTCTCATCGAATATGATAATCGAAGTAATAAAGCATTCGTAACCCGAATGGGACTTGTCGAGGTCCATAGATCTATCTTTAGGATTCGCGTCAATTGGTAGCAATTATAATAAACACCAATTCTTAGGATACCAAGCTAAAAAGGGGCATATTCGATTCGATAATCCAACAATAGAATGTAGTTTCGATTATTTGTGTCTATTTCATAAAACATTTATAAAAGCAGCGCATGTATTCTCAGTCCCAAAAATATATATTGCAAAAGCATTTAAAAAGGGAGCAAATGAAACTCACATTACTGTATTTTGTAGTAAAAATACATATGACGACATTGAACAATTGTAGGGTTGGTCCTGGATTCACGAACCTATATCATTCATATATATATATTAATACATATACTTGTAATCGAACAATATATATATATATATATATATATATATATATATATATATTATTAGTGATATAATTTTTATATTAACAACTTATATTCATTTTATATAAAAATATTAAATTTTGTTATGTTATATGTAGTAAATATATATATATATATATATATATATATATATATATATATATATATATATATATATATATATATATATATATATATATATATATATATATATATATATTATTTATTCGTTAAAACAGTACTTTAGTAATACTAAGATAATAATTGAAATAATAATAGTGATAATACTAATATTAATAAAAATGATAATATTATTTCTAATTCCATAATTAATAATATTAGTGATAGTTTTCAATAATAAATCTCATAATAATGATAATTTCAGTAGTTTTTAATAAATTAAATAATTCAATAATAATGATAATGAAAGTAATACTTTTTGATATTAATACTTAATACTTAATAATAATTGTAATAATCTTATTGCTAATGGTAGTCTTGATAATAATACTTTTATTAATAATAATAATAAAAATTCTAAAATGATACTAATACTAATATTAATAAAAATAATAGTAACTCTTATTATTTTCATCATAATACTAATAATAATCCTAATAATAATATTAATAGTAATAATACATTACATATATTAGTAATAATAATAGTATTAATAATTATAATACTTGTAAAAATAACAATATTTAATAATGATAATCATAATAATAACCCTAAGATTCATTACACTTAATAATAATACTAACAATAATGATAATGTTAACACATATTAATTATAATTATAATACCAATAATAACAATAATAAAAATAACATTAACAATAATAATAATAATTTTTAAAAATGGAAACTACCTCAAAAGCTCCTTCTAAAAAGAAAACGTCCCGAACCGGGCTCGAACCCGAGACATCTCGCAAACACACAAACACCCAAGACCATTACTCCGTATTCATTTATCTGTATTCCTAGGAAAAGAAAATTTATATAACCCGTATTTGTTTCTTTCTACATCTTCTTCCAGTCAACCAGAATGAAATTGACCCCGTTCTAAATTTAAATTCAATCTAAACAATCTAAATATATGAATTATGGATTGTAATAGATACGTAACCATCTGTAATGGTGATTTGATTTCAAAAAAAAAAATTAAATAAAAACAGACCATGAAAGAACTCGTTTGAACTCTAAATCCAATTCGATATTTTAGGAAGTTTTATGAAATGTCCCGTTCATATTGATTATAAACGTTCCATATTAATTGATTTCGTTGCGAGGTTTTGACCTCTATATGAGACGTTTTTCAAAGACTGCATTCGTTTTTAAAACAAACCATAACCTTTATTTTATCGACAAGGTTAAAAGGACATCACCTAGATTATCTAGAAATGATAATCTAAAAAAAATCACACTTACACACTACCAATACATATTGGTTTACAATATTAATATGTTACAACAAAGTAAATTTCGAATGCAGTTTTAAACAATATTATACAAACATGCTGACACCAAATCTTGTCCTTATTTTAGCATACAACAGCGAAAGCTCTTAATAATCACCTGAGAATAAACATGCTTTAAACTTCAACAAAAATGTTGGTGAGTTATAGGTTTAACCTATATATTTATCAAATCGTAATAATAGACCACAAGATTTCATATTTCAATATACATCCCATACATAGAGATAAAAATCATTCATATGGTGAACACCTGGTAACCGACATTAACAAGATGCATATAATAATATCCCCATCATTTCGGGACATCCATCGGACATGATATAAAAACTCGAAGTACTAAAGCATCCGCTATAACGGATGGGGTTTGTTGGGCCCAATAAATCTATCTTTAGGATTCGCGTCAATTAGTTGACTGGTTTACTAATTCTTAGGTTACCAAGCAAAAAGGGGCATATTCGGCTTCGATCATTCAACCATAGAAAGTAGTTTCATGTACTTGTGTCTATTTTGTAAAAAATTTATAAAGCTTCATGTATTCTCATCCCAAAAATATTAGATTTTAAAAGTGGGACTATAACTCACTTTCACAGATTTTTACTTCGTCGGAAAGTAAGACTTGGCCACTGGTCAATTCACGAACCTATAACAAATATGTACATATATATCAAAGTATGTTCAAAATATATTTACAATATTTTTAATACGTTTTAATGTTTTAAGTTTATTAAGTCAGCTGTCCTCGTTAGTAACCTACAACTAGTTGTCCACAGTTAGATGTACAGAAATAAATCGATATATATTATCTTGAATCAATCCACGACCCAGTGTATACACGTCTCAGGCTAGATCACAACTCAAAGTATATATATATTTTTGGAATCAACCTCAACCCTGTATAGCTAACTCAAACATTACTGCATATAGAGTGTCTATGATTGTTCCAAATAATATATATACATGGGTCGATATGATATGTCAAAACATTTGCATACGTGTCTATGGTATCCCAAGATTACATAATATATTAGAATACATGTATAATACAATATGAGCTAGCTAGGATATGATTAATATAGATTTGTTACCAATTTTCACGTAGCTACAACAAGAAAAATTATCCAATCTTGTTTTACCCATAACTTCTTCGTTTTAAATCCGTTTTGAGTGATTCAAGTTGCTATGGTTTCATATTGAACTTAAGTTTATGAATATAATCAGAAAAAGTATAAGTTTATAGTCAGAAATACAGATTACAAGTTTTTTTTATAAAGGTAATCATTTCAGTCGAAAGAACGACGTCTAGATGACCATTTTGGAAAACATTCTTCCACTTTGAGTTTAACCATGATTTTTGGATATAGTTTCATGCCCATAAGAAAAATCATTTTCCCAGAAGAACAACTTTTAAATCAAATTTTATCATAGTTTTTAATTAACTAACCCAAAACAGCCCGCGGTGTTACTACGACGGCGTATATCCGGTTTTACGGTGTTTTTCGTATTTTCAGGTTTTAAATCATTAAGTTAGCATATCATATAGATATAGAACATGTGTTTAGTTGATTTTAAAAGTCAAGTTAGAAGGATTAACTTTTGTTTGCGAACAAGTTTAGAATTAACTAAACTATGTTCTAGTGATTACAAGTTTAAACCTTCGAATAAGGTAGTTATATATATATATATATATATATGAATTGAATGATTTTATGAACATCATTACTACCTCAAGTTTTGTGGATAAACCTATTAGAAATGAGAAAAATAGATCTAGCTTCAAAGGATCCTTGGATTGCTTGAAAGTTCTTGAAGCAAAATCATGACACGAAAACAAGTTCAAGTAAGATTTCCACTCAAAATAAGATTGTTATAGTTATAGAAATTGAATCAAAGTTTGAATATGAGTACTACCTTGTATTAGAGAGCTATCTTACTGTAAATAAGAAAGATTTCTTGAGGTTTGATGATCACTTGAAATGGATTTGCAAGATTGAAAGCAAGCTAGCAAACTTGGGAGTGTTGTTGGTGTGTTCTTTAGTAGTTGTTTTATATCATTGTTTATGTATGGATTTATGAACTAGATTGAGCTATATTTTGTTGAAGATGATGAAGAACACTTAGAACAAAGGAAGAACACTTGAGAGAGATTAATTTGATTCAAGAAAATTTCAAAGTGAATGTGTTTAGAGTGCTTCTACTTCACGTGAATATGAGATGGCCATATAGGCTCCATTAGTTTGTAATTTTGTGAGATATTTCATGCTAGATGTTAAACGATGGTTCCCACATGGTTAGGTGACTCAAATGGGCTGATAAGAGCTGATCATTGGAGTGTATATACCAATAGTACATACCTTTAGAAGCTGGGTATTGTACGAGTACGAATACGGGTGCATACGAGTAGAATTGTTGATGAAAATGAACGAGGATGTAATTGTAAGCATTTTTTTTAAGTAGAAGTACTTTGATAAGTGTCTTATAGTCTTTCAAAAGTGTATGAATACATATTAAAACACTACATGTATATACATTTTAACTGAGTCGTTAAGTCATCGTTAGTCGTTACATGTAAATGTTGATTTAAAAACTTTAAGTTAACGATCTTGTTAAATGTTGTTAACCCAATGTTTATTATATCTAATGAATTGTTAAATTATTATATTATCATGATATTATGATATATTAATATATCTTAATATGATATATATACATTTAAATGTCGTTACAACGATAATCGTTACATATATGTCTCGTTTCGAAATCCTTAAGTTAGTAGTCTTGTTTTTACATATGTAGTTCATTGTTAATATACTTAATGATATGTTTACTTATCATTTATCATGTTTATATGTAGTGTATCAATATCTTAAAATGATTCATATGTAATTAGTAAGACGTTGTTATAACGATAATCGTTATATATACCGTTTTCAAGTTTCTTAATTCAATAGTCTCATTTTTATGTATATAACTCATTGTTAAAATACTTAATGAGGTACATACTTATCATAATATCATGTTAACTATATATATATATATATATATCCATATGTTTGTCATCATATAGTTTTTACAAGTTTTAATGTTCGGGAATCGCCGGTCAACTTGGGTGGTCAATTGTCTATATAAAACCTATTTCAATTAATCAAGTCTTAACAAGTTTGATTGCCTAACATGTTGGAAACACTTAATCATGTAAATATCAATTTCATTTAATTTATATAAACATGCAAAAGTTCGGGTCACTGCAGTACCTACCCGTTAAATAAATTTCGTCCCGAAATTTTAAGCAGTTGGAGGTGTTGACGTATCTTCTGGAAATAGGTGCGGGAATTTCTTCTTCATCTGATCTTCTTGTTCCCATGTGAACTCAGGTCCTCTACGAGCATTCCATCGAACCTTAACAATTGGTATCTTGTTTTGCTTAAGTCTTTTAACCTTACGATCCATTATTTTGACGGGTTCTTCGATGTATTGAAGTTTTTCGTTGATTTGGATTTCGTCTAAAGGAATAGTGAGATCTTCTTTAGCAAAACATTTCTTCAAATTCGAGACGTGGAAAGTGTTATGTACAGCCACGAGTTGTTGAGGTAACTCAAGTCGGTAAGCTACTGGTCCGACACGATCAATAATCTTGAATGGTCCAATATACCTTGGATTTAATTTCCCTCGTTTACCAAATCGAACAACACCTTTCCAAGATACAACTTTAAGCATGACCATCTCTCCAATTTCGAATTCTATATCTTTTTTTAATGTCAGCGTAGCTCTTTTATCGACTTTGGGCGGTTTTCAACCGTTGTTGAATTTGGATGATCTTCTCGGTAGTTTCTTGTATTATCTCCGGACCCGTAATCTGTTTATCCCCCACTTCACTCCAACAAATCGGAGACCTGCACTTTCTACCATAGAGTGCTTCAAACGGCGCCATCTCAATGCTTGAATGGTAGCTGTTGTTGTAGGAAAATTCTTCTAACAGAAGGTGTCGATCCCAACTATTTCCGAAATCAATAACACATGCTCGTAGCATGTCTTCAAGCGTTTGTATCGTCCTTTCACTCTGCCCATCAGTTTGTGGATGATAAGCAGTACTCATGTATAGACGAGTTCCTAATGCTTGCTGTAATGTCTGCCAGAATCTTGAAATAAATCTGTCATCCCTATCAGAGATAATAGAGATTGGTATTCCATGTCTGGAGACGACTTCCTTCAAATACAATCGTGCTAACTTCTCCATCTTGTCATCTTCTCTTATTTGCAGGAAGAGTGCTGATTTGGTGAGACGATCAACTATTACCCAAATAGTATCAAAACCACTTGCAGTCCTTGGCAATTTAGTGATGAAATCCATGGTAATGTTTTCCCATTTTCATTTCGGGATTTCGGGTTGTTGAAGTAGACCTGATGGTTTCTGATGCTTCGCTTTAACCTTAGAACACGTCAAACATTCTCCTACGTATTTAGCAACATCGGCTTTCATAACCGGCCACCAAAAATGTTTCTTGAGATCCTTGTACATCTTTCCCGTTCCAGGATGTATTGAGTATCTGGTTTTATGAGCTTCTCTAAGTACCATTTCTCTCATATCTCCAAATTTTGGTACCCAAATTCTTTCAGCCCTATACAGGGTTCCATCTTCCCGGATATTAAGATGCTTCTCCGATCCTTTGGGTATTTCATCCTTTAAATTTCCCTCTTTTAAAACTCCTTGTTGCGCCTCCTTTATTTGAGTAGTAAGGTTATTGTGAATCATTATATTCATAGCTTTTACTCGAATGGGTTCTCTGTCCTTTCTGCTCAAGGCGTCGGCTACCACATTTGCCTTCTCCGGGTGGTAACGAATCTCAAAGTCGTAATCATTCAACAATTCAATCCACCTGCGCTGCCTCATGTTCAGTTGTTTTTGATTAAATATGTATTGAAGACTTTTGTGGTCGGTATATATAATACTTTTGACCCCATATAAGTAGTGCCTCCAAGTCTTTAATGCAAAAACAACCGCGCCTAATTCCAAATCATGCGTCGTATAATTCTGCTCGTGAATCTTTAATTTTCTAGACGCATAAGCAATTACCTTCGTTCGTTGCATTAATACACAACCGAGACCTTGCTTTGAGGCGTCACAATATATCACAAAATCATCATTCCCTTCAGGTAATGACAATATAAGTGCCGTAGTTAATTTTTTTTTAACAATTGAAATGCTTTCTCTTGTTCATCCTTCCATTCAAATTTTCTCCCTTTATCCGTTAATGCAGTCAAGGGTTTTGCTATTCTGGAAAAATCTTGGATGAACCTTCTGTAGTAACCAGCTAGTCCTAAAAATGGGCGTATATGCTTCGGAGTTTTTAGGGTTTCCTACTTTTCAACGGTTTCAATCTTTGTTGGATCCACCTGAATACCTTCTTTGTTCACTATGTGACTGAGGAATTGAACTTCTTCCAACCAAAATGCACACTTTGAAAACTCAGCGTACAGTTTTTCTTTTCTCAGCAACTCTAGCACTTTCCTCAAATGTTCTTCGTGCTCTTGATCATTCTTCGAGTAAATAAGTATGTCATCGATGAAAACAATGACAAACTTGTCAAGATATGGCCCACACACTCGGTTCATGAGGTCCATGAACACAGCTGGTGCGTTAATCAATCCAAACGGCATAACCATAAACTCGTAATGACCGTAACGCGTCCTAAAAGCAGTCTTTGGAATATCATCCTCCTTCACCCGCATTTGATGATACCCAGAACGTAAATCAATCTTCGAATAAACCGACGAGCCTTGTAGTTGATCAAATAAGTCGTCGATTCTCGGTAATGGGTAGCGGTTCTTGATGGTAAGTTTGTTCAACTCTCGGTAGTCGATACATAAACTAAATGTACCATCCTTCTTCTTGACAAACAAAACAGGAGCTCCCCACGGTGATGTGCTTGGTCGAATGAAACCACGCTCTAAAAGTTCTTGTAATTGGCTCTGAAGTTCCTTCATTTCACTGGGTGCGAGTCTGTATGGACCACGAGCTATTGGTGCAGCTCCCGGTACAAGGTCTATTTGAAATTCAACGGATCGGTGTGGAGGTAGTCCCGGTAATTCTTTCGGAAATACATCGGGAAATTCTTTTGAACATCATTGATGTTCTTTTCTTCGGAATTGACTTTCTCGACGTGTGCTAGCACAGCATAGCAACCTTTTCTTATTAGTTTTTGTGCCTTCAGGTTACTAATAAGATTTAACTTCGCGTTGCTCTTTTCTCCGTACACCATTAAGGGTTTTCCTTTTTCTCGTATAATGCGAATTGCATTTTTATAACAAACGATCTCTGCTTTCACTTCTTTCAACCAGTCCATACCGATTATCACATCAAAACTCCTTAACTCTACTGGTATCAAGTCAATCTTAAATGTTTCGCTAACCAGTTTAATTTCTCGATTCCGACATATATTATCTGCTGTAATTAATTTACCGTTTGCTAATTCGAGTAAAAATTTATTATCCAAGCATGTCGGTGAGCAACTTAGTTTAGCACAAAAATCTCTACTCATATAGCTTATATCCGCACCCGAATCAAATAAAACATAAGCAGATTTATTGTCAATGAGAAACGTACCCGTAACAAGCTCCGGTCTTCCTGTGCTTCTGGCGTATTAATATTGAAAACTCTTCGGCAGCCCTGCCCATTAGTATTCCCCTGATTCGGGCAATTTCTACTAAAGTGGCCCGGTTTTCCACATCCAAAACAAACTATGGCGGTGTTATTTGTTCCGACATTATTTGTTCTTTTAGTTCTGTTATGCATTGGTCCGTAGATTTCGCACTTCTTCGCGTTATGACCATTTCTTTTACACCTGTTGTAAAATGTCGTGCAGAACCCCGGGTGATGCTCTTCACATCTTTGGCATGGCTGTTTTTGGTTTTTGTTGCCATTGTTGTTATTGAGATTGTTGTTGGGATTGTTATTGTTGTTGTTGTTGTTGTTGTTGTTATTGTTGTTGGGACGGTTATTGTAGTTGTTGTTGGGACGTTTGTTGAAGTTGTTGTTATGATTGATGTTGCGGTTATTGGGATAGTTATTGCGATTGTGGTTGTGATTGTTGTTGTTGTATTGGTGACTCATGTCATTGGTTTCTTCCCACTTTTTCTTGACTTGTTTCATGTTAGCCTCTTCGGTCACCTGCTCTTTAATCCTTCCTTCGATCCGGTTCACTAATTTGTGAGCCATTCGACTTGCCTTTTGTATGGAGGCAGGCTCGTGTGAACTCACATCTTCTTGAATCCTTTCCGGTAACCCTTTTATAAATGTGTCGATCTTCTCTTCTTCATCTTCGAACGTTCTGGGACACAATAGGCACAATTCTGTGAATCGTCGTTTGTACGTGGTGATATCAAAACCTTGCGTTAGTAATCCTCTAAGCTCTACCTTGAGCTTATTGACCTCGTTTCTGGGACGATACTACTCGTTCATCAATTGCTTGAATGCTGACCACGGTAGTGCGTAAGCTGCATCTTGTCCTACCTGTTCGAGATGGGTATTCCACCATGTTAACGCAGTACCTGTGAAGGTATGTGTAGCGTACTTTACTTTGTCTTCTTCAGTACATTTACTTATGGCAAACACCAATTCAACCTTCTCGGTCCACCGTTTCAATCCGATTGGACCTTCGGTTCCATCAAATTCCAAAGGTTTGCAGGCAGTGAGTTCTTTGTAGGAGCATCCTACACGATTTCTTGTGGAATTTGTTCCACTGCTAGAAACAGAGTTATTGTTGTTATTTTGCATTGCGACTTGTACTGCGGCTATGTTTGCAGCAAGGAAAAAACGAATGTCTTCCTCACTCATGTTCAAGTTCTGACTAGTCGTCGGTGCCATTTCCTTCAAAAATAGCCAAAAGAATTGGGTTAATCATATAGAATTTAAGAGTAGTCAATAGTATTTCGTAGCATAATATGAACTTATGTATAAAAGCTTTTTCTTCATATTAGCATTTTATAGTTTTAATTCTGGTAGTACCTACCCGTTAAGTTCATACTTAGTAGCTACTATACAATTCAACTACTACGCTTCTATATGAAAAACTTATTACAATAATATTTCACGTTCGAACTTTTATACAATATTTTACAAACATACAATACCACTATTATACATATAGGATGAAATATAGCACATAATAACTTTGCTACTCGGAAGCTATAAAGGCAATTCTAGTTAATACGCAAGTTGTTCAGCAAAAGAAATAAAGACACGTAATTCATAAGTCCAGAAACAAGTCATGCATTCCGGTTTTACTAAGATGACTTCCCATCCTTGGTCTTGTGGAAAGTAACCGTTATGACCATTGGCTAGATAGCATGTTGTAATGTCGTCAAAAGGATGAGGATTTCGTAATGTCCAACAGCCCCGTAATAATCTAAAAACCTTGTTTCTCACCCCAACTACTGAATCCGTCACTTGTGGGAAGGTTTTATTTAAAAGTTGTAATCCGATGTTCTTTTTCTCACTTTGGTAAGAAGCGAACATCACTAACTCGTAAGTATAACATGCTTCTTTATGTTGCATGTTAGAAGCTCTTTCTAACTCACGAAATCCTATGTTGGGATATGTTGAGTCAAAATAGGTTCTTAACTCGTAGAATAAAATTGCATTTGGCTTCCCCGCATTTAACGCTTTAAAGAAAATACGGCGTAACTTACGGTCTTCCCAATGTGATATGCCCCACCTATCAAAGGAAAGCCTTTTATAAACTAAGGCATTTCTGGAAAGTCTATCAAATGTTTGACAAGTTAATTTCGCCATAACTAAATGTGCTGATGAATTCTGACTGACTCTAGACAAGATTTCCTCAATTATATCCTCTGGTAGGTCTTCTAAAATATTCAGCTGTCTACTCTTAACGTCTATTTTGTTTTTATACTGTAAAATAGACAAGGATTAGATTCGTAAAAGATAATTAACAAACAGTACAAGCAATTTTTACATAGAACATAAAAGTAAAAGCACACTATAATACATATAATACACAACATGATTACAACCCTATAATCTGAATCACTGGTTTCTTCTTCTTCGAACTTGGTTCGTTTTCCTAATTTTCTAGGAATATATGGTGTTCCTCTAATACGAGCCGTCATTTTCCACAATGGTTTAGAAAAACCTGGTGGTTTAGATGTTCCCGGGTTATTGTTACAATTTAGGAAATACGGATGTTGCCGATACATATAAAGTTCATCGGGGTTAGAATCAGGTTTCTCTATTTTTATACCTTTTCCCTTATTATTTTCTTTTGCTTTATTAAATTGGGTCGAGGTAATTTCTATAACATCATCGGAATCCTCATCGGGATCCGATTCATCGAAAAATTGGTAATCTTCCCAATATTTTGCTTCCTCGGCGGAAACACCATTGACCATTATTGACTTTGGTCCGTTGGTTGAGGATTTTCTTTTATTTAACCGATTTACTGTAGGTATCAATATTTCTTCCTCCGGAACCTCTTCTTATTCCGGTTTTTCCTCTTCCGGTTCCACCTCTTCCGGTTCTTCTTCTTCCGGTTCCTCCTCTTCCGGTTCCTCCTCTTCAGGAATTTGTGAATCTTCCCAAAATATTTTCTTCTCTTCATTATTATTAGGTGAGTCGATGGGATTTGTACTAGTGGTAGACATCTATCACACAATATCAAACACATTAAGAGGTTAATATATCACATAATATTTACATGTTAATAATATATAGTTTCCAACAAAAGTGTTAAGCAATCGTTTTTAAAGAAAACACGGTCGAAGTCCAGACTCACTAATGTATCCAAACAAACTCGATAAGACACACTAATGCAAATTTCTGGTTCTCTAAGACCAACGCTCGGATACCAACTGAAATGTCCCGTTTATATGGATTATAAACGTTCCATATTAATTGATTTCGTTGCGAGGTTTTGACCTCTATATGAGACGGTTTTCAAAGACTGCATTCGTTTTTAAAACAAACCATAACCTTTATTTTATCGACAAGGTTAAAAGGACATCACCTAGATTATCCAGAAATGATAATCTAAAAAAAATACACTTACACACTACCAATACATATTGGTTTACAATATTAATATGTTACAACAAAGTAAATTTCGAATTCAGTTTTAAACAATATTATACAAACATGCTGACACCAAATCTTGTCCTTATTTTAGCATGCAACAGCGGAAGCTCTTAATAATCACCTGAGAATAAACATGCTTTAAATGTCAACAAAAATGTTGGTGCGTTATAGGTTTAACCTATATATTTATCAAATCGTAATAATAGACCACAAGATTTCATATTTCAATATACATCACATACATAGAGATAAAAATCATTCATATGGTGAACACTGGTAACCGACATTAACAAGATGCATATAAGAATATCCCCATCATTCCGGAACATCCATCGGACATGATATAAAAACTAGAAGTACTAAAGCATCCGCTACAACGGATGGGGTTTGTTGGGCCCAATAGATCTATCTTTAGGATTCGCGTCAATTAGTAGGCTGATTTACTAATTCTTAGGTTACCAAGCAAAAAGGGGCATATTCAGCTTCGATCATTCAACCATAGAAAGTAGTTTCATGTACTTGTGTCTATTTTGTAAAACATTTATAAAGCTGCATGTATTCTCATCCCAAAAATATTAGATTTTAAAAGTGGGACTATAACTCACTTTCACATATTTTTACTTCGTCGGGAAGTAAGACTTGGCCACTGGTCGATTCACGAACCTATAACAAATATGTACATATATATCAAAGTATGTTCAAAATATATTTACAACATTTTTTATACGTTTTAATGTTTTAAGTTTATTAAGTCAGCTGTCCTCGTTAGTAACCTACAACTAGTTGTCCACAGTTTGATGTACAGAAATAAATCGATATATATTATCTTGAATCAATCCACGACCCAGTGTATACACGTCTCAGGCTAGATCACAACTCAAAGTATATATATATTTTTGGAATCAACCTCAACCGTGTATAGCTAACTCAAACATTACTGTATATAGAGTGTCTATGTTTGTTCCAAATAATATATATACATGGGTCGATATGATATGTCAAAACATTTGCATACGTGTCTATGGTATCCCAAGATTACATAATATATTAGAATACATGTATAATACAATATGAGCTAGCTAGGATATGATTAATATAGATTTGTTACCAATTTTCACGTAGCTACAACAAGAAAAATTATCCAATCTTGTTTTACCCATAACTTCTTCGTTTTAAATCCGTTTTGAGTGATTCAAGTTGCTATGGTTTCTTATTGAACTTAAGTTTATGAATCTAAACAGAAAAAGTATAATTTTATAGTCAGAAATACAGGTTACAAGTCGTTTTTGTAAAGGTAGTCATTTCAGTCGAAAGAACGACGTCTAGATGACCATTTTGGAAAACATACTTCCACTTTGAGTTTAACCATGATTTTTGGATATAGTTTCATGCTCATAAGAAAAATCATTTTTCCAGAAGAACAACTTTTAAATCAAAGTTTATCATAGTTTTTAATTAACTAACCCAAAACAGCCCGAGGTGTTACTACGACGGCGTATATCCGGTTTTACGGTGTTTTTCGTGTTTTTAGGTTTTAAATCATTAAGTTAGCATATCATATAGATATAGAACATGTGTTTAGTTGATTTTAAACGTCAAGTTAGAAGGATTAACTTTTGTTTGCGAACAAGTTTAGAATTAACTAAACTATGTTCTAGTGATTACAAGTTTAAACCTTCGAATAAGGTAGTTATATATATATGAATCGAATGATGTTATGAACATCATTACTGCCTCAAGTTTTGTGGATAAACCTACTGGAAATGAGAAAAATAGATCTAGCTTCAAAGGATCCTTGGATGACTTCAAAGTTCTTGAATCAAAATCATGACACGAAAACAAGTTCAAGTAAGATTTCCACTCGAAATAAGATTATTATAGTTATAGAAATTGAATAAAAGTTTGAATATGAGTACTACCTTGTATTAGAGAGATATATTACTGTAATTAAGAAAGATTTCTTGAGGTTGGATGATCACTTGAAATGGATTTGCAAGATTGAAAGCAAGCTAGCAAACTTGGGAGTGTTGTTGGTGTGTTCTTGAGTAGTTGTTTTATATCATGGTTTATGTATGGATTTATGAACTAGATTGAGCTAGATTTTGTTGAAGATAATGAAGAACACTTAGAACAAAGGAAGAACACTTGAGAGAGATTAATTTGATTCAAGAAAATTGCAAAGTGAATGTGTTTAGAGTGCTTCTACTTCACGTGAATATGAGATGGCCATATAGGCTCCATTAGTTTGTAATTTTGTGAGATATTTCATGCTAGATGTTAAATGATGGTTCCCACATGGTTAGGTGACTCACATGGGCTGCTAAGAGCTGATCATTGGAGTGTATATACCAATAGTACATACCTTTAGAAGCTGGGTATTGTATGAGTACGAATACGGGTGCATACGAGTAGAATTGTTGATGAAAATGAATGAGGATGTAATTGTAAGCATTTTTGTTAAGTAGAAGTACTTTGATAAGTGTCTTGAAGTCTTTCAAAAGTGTATAAATACATATTAAAACACTACATGTATATACATTTTAACTGAGTCGTTAAATCATCGTTAGTTGTTACATGTAAATGTTGATTTGAAACCTTTAAGTTAACGATCTTGTTAAATGTTGTTAACCCAATGTTTATTATATCTAATGAGATGTTAATGTATTATATTATCATGATATTATGATATATTAATATATCTTAATATGATATATATACATTTAAATGTTGTTACAATGATAATCGTTACATATATGTCTCGTTGCGAAATCCTTAAGTTAGTAGTCTTGTTTTTACATATGTAGTTCATTGTTAATATACTTAATGATATGTTTACTTATCATTTATCATGTTTATATGTAGTGTATCAATATCTTAAAATGATTCATATGTAATTAGTAAGACGTTGTTATAACGATAATCGTTATATATACCGTTTTCAAGTTTCTTAATTCAATAGTCTCATTTTTATGTATATAACTCATTGTTAAAATACTTAATGAGGTACATACTTATCATAATATCATGTTAACTATATATATATATATATATATATATATATATATATATATATATATATATATATATATATATATATATATATATATATATATATATATATATCCATATGTATGTCATCATATAGTTTTTACAAGTTTTAACGTTCGGGAATCGCCGGTCAACTTGGGTGGTCAATTGTCTATATAAAACCTATTTCAATTAATCAAGTCTTAATAAGTTTAATTGTTTAACATGTTGGAAACACTTAATCATGTAAATATTAATTTCATTTAATATATATAAACATGGAAAAGTTCGGGTCACTACATTTTATACCATGATTATAACATGAAAAAGATGTTAAATCATCATTAGAAACTTTCTAAAAATTCAATTTAACTGAAAACATCCAATTGATTACGAATTTCTTCTTAAACAAATTCCTTGACTTTTTACTTTGAAACTTTGACCTCAAAATTAGAAATCTTTATGAGGAATTGGGAGCTCAAACTTTGCAGATAATTTAAACACATGATTTCTAACTGAACTGCATTGTTACATTTTTAAAATTGATTTGAATTCGAGGTATGACAAAAAAGATGAAGAACAGGGGTTTCGGTATATATAAAAAAATATTTTGATTAAATTAACAATTTGATTCCATTTAAAAATATTTATAATTGATAGAGAGTGTGGAGAAAATGAATAAGTTAATCGATTGTAAAAGAGATTCGATTGTTATATAAAATTGAAATGTGTCGACCTGTACAGATAGAAAACAAAATTGAAGAAGAAAAAGAATGAATTCGATTTTGATGGCTAACAGGTTTTTTTTAATTTAGTGATTTTTGATACCGACAAGTTTATCAATCAAGGAGACAGATTAAACAGCGAAGATCGCGATTGAAAACTGATATTGTAATTATCCATAATTATATTTGTATATAACTGAATTTATATATATTTGTATAGTTATTTATATATTTATATGACTGTACTTTGTATATGTATGTATATGTATGTATATGTATCTAATTATAATTTGTATTATTAAATATATACATGTATTATTACTAATAATAATTACATAAAATTTATAATAATGATAATAATATCAATAATTCTAATAATTAATAATTTAATAATAATACTAATAATATGAATAATAATTTTATTAATAATAATAACAAATAAATAATAATAATAATGATAATAATAATTATTAATGATAATGTTCATAGTAATATTAATAATAACATTGATAATATTATTAATAAAATACAAATACAAATATTAACAATAATAGACTACTAATAATGTTTAATAATAATATCGTCTAATAATAATACTACTATTAATCATAATAACTAACATTATAACTTTACTACTAGTTATAATAATGATGATATTAACAATAATAACAATAATAAATCAATTGTATCAAATTTCTATATTATAATTTTAATAATGTTAATAATACTAATATTAATATTAATAATAATAATGAATGTAATAATAATGTAATAACTATAATTAAACTTGTAATTACATTTAATATATTAGTATTACAATTTATTAATTATATAATATTTAATAATTATATTATATATTACATGATAACATTTATTGAATGTTTAATTACAATATAATTATTGATAGCAATCATATACATATAGATAATAATATCATATATATATTTATATATATACTTTTTAATAGTAACTTAATTATTCTATTTATTATTTTACATTTTTAATTCTAATTAACTAAAGGTATTTTATTAATTCAAAATATTATATATATACTTATATTTATATTTATATATATATATATATATATATATATATATATATATATATATATATATATTTACATATTTGTTATACACAATTGTTCGTGAATCGTCGGAAGTAGTCAAAGGTTAATTAATTACATGAATATGATTCCAAAATTTTCTGAGACTCAACATTACAGACTTTGCTTATCTTATCGAAATCATATAAAGATTAAGTTTAAATTTGATCGGAAATTTCCGGATCGTCACAAATTGTATCCCGTCACTTCAGCGATTCGAATTCTATATTAAGGACTACCCAAGAATCTTATTTGATACTCATTCTTACGCGACTCTGAATCCTAAATTATTCCGAGAGAATACTTAATCGATGATAATCATGCCATCATCCTTCTTACTTCGATATTAGTCATACCAGTTCGAAATTTTTCAAAATCAATGAGTGGTTAATTCTCATTCTCATATTCTCCCATTCATATCTCACTTATAAGCAACAACTTCACACTTAAGCATTTTTGGTCAAAGGACTTATGTCCTACTAATAGTCATCAACCACATTTAAATTCAACAGTTTTCATTACCTCGTAACATTTTTGCTCAAATATCATCCGAGATTTTCAAAAGTCTTTTACTCGATTCTCATCAATCCTTTTCCAACTTGTAACCTCCGAAGTATGAAAATTTTGTTTGCCAAAAATTTTACTTACACTATTTTACTGTACGATCCTCTTAAACCTTAATAAAAATAAATTTATTTTATTTGCCATTCGTGAAAATTTTTGAAATCGTATACGTTATATAAAATAAAGTAAATAATCACTTCTTTTTTACTTATACATATGAAATTTTACTTTCACTTTCACAAATCAAATCTTTTATTCAAAAGTTATCTTACCTTGAATGGTACGTGTTGTACATAACCCTAGTTTGCTAAGAACTTCGTTTCTTTTCTTACATTGTCACCTTAAACGATTTCTATAAAATTTTCGTTGCTTGTTACATAAAATTTTTCGCGTTATTCGTATCCAAGTCATCATGAAGACTTACAATCGTCGAAATTGAGAGATTCATGTGTGTGTATGTGATGAAGGCACTTGCTACCACGCCATGTAGAGCCTTTGGGCATCCACTAACACTTAAACCATTCAAAATTATTACGTTACCCCAAGGATCTTATTTACCATGCCTGTTGGAACGATGCTCTTTCTTACCTAACTCTAAGTCCTGACTTATTCCAAGGGATTCTCATTTAGTGATACTAACACCATCAGTATTCCGACTTTAATATTAGTCATAACCTGTTTCGCATTTTGCAAAGTCAAAAAGCAATTAACTTCTCGTCCTCATGCTCCATCCTTCATACCTCACTTTTTAGCAACGGCTTCACACGTGAACATTTTTGGCCCAAAGACTTATGTCCTGAAAATTATCAAAACTACATTTAATTCATTAAGTTTTCATTACCTGGTGACATGTCACCCGATGATTCAAAGATTTTTCACTAAATTTTTTTCAACTCGTAACCTTTGAAATACGAAAAACTATGTTTATAAAAAATTTTGCACGTTGTTTATTTGTGTGGTCCTCACGAGATTTATGGACAAATGAAAATAATAAAATTTTCCTGTCACTTATGCGATTTATAAAATCATATATGTATGTATATATTTAAGTTAATAAATTTACCTTTACTTATTCTGGTTGGTACATACTAAGTTATACCTTCAAATTATTTAAAGATCGCTCCTTTAGTGAGCTATTTAACTTAACTCAAATAGTTTTGTGCAAAATGATACACATTGTACATACTTCTAAATTACCAGGAACTTCATTTCGTTTATGTTGTCACATCAAACGTTTACAGGTTTTGTTTCAAAACTCCCTTGGTTGATTCTATTAAAGGTTTTCGTATTATACTACACCATGTATGGATCACACTTTTTCTCGCCCTCCGTTAGGGACAAAGTTTACTATTAAGATCTTTGTTAAAAACTCTTGAGCCACTTTAGATGGCAATTTTACAAAATTTTTTAAGAAGTCTTTGCGCTCATAAAATGTTCCTTTTAAGGTTAGACTTGGCAAAAACGCGAGACGATAAATCAGTTTTCTGGGAAACACTCAGCGGTCACCCTATCGTAGAAAAGGCACTAGACAGGTTTCTACTCTCATTGTTTCACGACTAATCGCAACACCCTCGTAAACATCATCTCTATGAACCAGTATATTGAGGTACAAGAAATCATTTTTAGAGATTCTTTTCACTTGGAGTAAACCACTCTTTATGACCTAGGGTTCACGTATCTTCTCATCCGCGCATCCCCTTAAATATAAGGATAAATTCAGGACAAATCGCTCGAAAAGTTCACTCTCGTTCAAAGATCACACCTTTCATGAGATTTTCTTTCGGAAATGTAGTATAAAATACTTTAAGAATCTATGAATCTTGTTATCCTCTTGGAAGGGACTGCTTAAAACGTCTATAATACAGATGTGGTTACTCTACACATTCCTTCCTTCGTTGGTTGCAACTATATGTTGTTCTAGTTAATGTTAACCCTAACTTCAACATGTAACTTAAAGGATAAAGTTACATTATGGAACTGTGCTTTCATTCCATTCAAGGATTAGATCACATGCATCATGGAAAACTGGGTGATATCTTTCATTGTTCGTTCAAACCGCCCTGAAGACACTATAAATAATTAAGGCTAACATTGCATATAAGTCTGACTAGTCACTTTCAGCAAAAAATTTCAATTCATTTAGTCAAATGAAACGTTCTTAAATATCTGGTTCTTTATACCTATGGTCTCCTTTCGAAATTAAGGGATTAGTAAAATCCGTGGCTAACACTATCCAGACATCAAATCGCATGGTTGTGATCACCATGCTCTCCATTCTATCTGTCAGCTTTGTATTACGACATAAGCGTTCAATGTTTTAGATGAGTTTGGTAACATTCATGATGCATTTCATGCATCCAGCCTACTGGAGATGCCTGTAAGGCTAAAAACATCATCTTTCCTTTTGTGGGTATATATTCAGATGACATATTCGTGTTAGCAAGAAATGAAACCAAACTGTTGATCTCTTAGGACAAGAGACTTAATTAATGGCATATACCTATTCTTACTTTTATAAACCCAAGTACCTTTCAAGGTATATAGTTCACTTCTGAGCCCACGAGCCTCTCAGGACTTTGATACGCTCCTTCTTATTCAAATACGGTACCACTGTAGGTCACTCCTCAAAATTTCGGGACGAAATTTTCTTTAACAGGTGGGTAATGTAATGACCCAGCTTTTTCGACTTGCTTTTGTGCTTTGTGCTTTCCCGAAACTGCGTATATGTGCGTGCTGAGCTAGTTTATGCTCTGGGATCTTATTTAATGGTTAATTACTTTCATTAATACCTTACAACATGCTATTAAGTGTGTAATCACTTAACTTGATCCCCGAATGCTTTTACGACCGTTGGTGTCACTTGACGTTTGAAACGAGCTATGTACTGTGTATACGTTTAATTTTGGTCATAATCGGAATATTATGACTACGAAATATTAATTGTTATTTTATAATAACAATTACTTAGGTTTTTGGATGCTTAATTACGCTTAGTAATTTACTAGAGCACACTAGTTGGTCTTGTTGGACTTTCTGCCTTGTTGGACCTTAGCCCACCCTACACTAGCTAGTGGACTATTTAATTACCCCAATTATAATAAGTTAGTGACCCATAATAATGAAAGACAAATGCCCATTTATTAAAGGGAACATACTAGCATTTTTGTTAAGCATTATCCTTAATGTTGCATGGGATCCTAACATAAGCACCAACTTTAGACAACCATTAATCAAAAAGCAAAAAGGTGTCCCCCTTATCCCCTCCCAAACCCCACAGCCTAAACACCCTCCCCACACCCTCACCTCCTATAAATACCAAGCTTAACCCATTCATTTCACACTTGATTTCATTTACAAATTACACACACTTACTCTCTAATTATCTCTCTAGTCTTTCTCACTCTAAAAAGTGGAAGTTTTAAATTTTCTTTCTCTTCTTCTTCCCTTCATCTACACAACATCATCATCATCATCATTTATTGGATCTAGCTTTTAGCTTTTGATCTTGTTATATCTTGTAGATTCAAACTTAGGTTTGAATCCTTCAAGAACATGAAAGATTCAAGCTTTCTAGCTTTGAATCTTCATTTACTTATTAGATCTAGCTTGTAATTTCTTTGTTTTGTTATAAAGATCAAAACTTGTGTTTATGATCTTCATGTATCTTAAAGATCCAAGCTTTATGCTTCAAGATCTTCAAGAACACTAAAGATCCAAGCTTTCTAGCTTAGAGTTTCATTATTATGTTAAAGATCTTAGCTTTTTAGCTTATGATCTCATTACTTTCATTATTTTGTTAAAGATCTTAGCTTTTTATTGGATCTAGCTTTTAGCTTTCTTAGCTTTTTAGCTTAGAGTTTTCTTAATACTTGAGATCTAAGTTATTATTGTAGATCTCACTTACTTGGAACCTTTTTGTGTTTGTTGTGATGATAAAAATCAATTCTTCATCATCATATATGATGGAGATGCATAAACTTGTGTAAAATGGACAAAGGTTGAAGCTTTATTGGATCTATGCAATAAAGAGGCAATCTTAATGTTCAAAACTTGTAGAATGATAGATTTTACTCTTAGTTGTGTATTGATGGTTGAACCTTGGTCAAAGTGATGCTAAAACATCAAAGAGTTGTACACTTGAAGCTTACAAGCATCAAGGATGAGAACTGTTGAAATGTCCCGTTCTTATTGATTAAAAACGTTCCATATTAATTGATTTCGTTGCGAGGTTTTGACCTCTATATGAGACGTTTTTCAAAGACTGCATTCATTTTAAAACAAACCATAACCTTTATTTCATCAATAAAGGTTTAAAAAGCTTTACGTAGATTATCAAATAATGATAATCTAAAATATCCTGTTTAAACACGACCATTACATAATGGTTTACAATATTAATATGTTACAACGAAATAAGTTTCTTGAATACAGTTTTTACACAATATCATACAAGCATGGACTCCAAATCTCGTCCTTATTTAAGTATGCGACAGCGGAAGCTCTTAATATTTACCTGAGAATAAACATGCTTTAAACGTCAATAAAAATGTTGGTGAGTTATAGGTTTAACCTATATATATATATCAAATCGTAACAATAGACCACAAGATTTCATATTTCAATATACATCCCATACATAGAGATAAAAATCATTCATATGGTGAACACCTGGTAACTGACATTAACAAGATGCATATATAAGAATATCCCCATCATTCCTGGACACCCTTCGGATATGATATAAATTTCGAAGTACTAAAGCATCCGGTACTTTGGATGGGGTTTGTTAGGCCCAATAGATCTATCTTTAGGATTCGCGTCAATTAGGGTGTCTGTTCCCTAATTCTTAGATTACCAGACTTAATAAAAAGGGGCATATTCGATTTCGATAATTCAACCATAGAATGTAGTTTCACGTACTTGTGTCTATTTTGTAAATCATTTATAAAACCTGCATGTATTCTCATCCCAAAAATATTAGATTTTAAAATTGGGACTATAACTCACTTTCACAGATTTTTACTTCGTCGGGAAGTAAGACTTGGCCACTGGTTGATTCACGAACCTATAACAATATATACATATATATCAAAGTATGTTCAAAATATATTTACAACACTTTTAATATATTTTGATGTTTTAAGTTTATTAAGTCAGCTGTCCTCGTTAGTAACCTACAACTAGTTGTCCACAGTTAGATGTACAGAAATAAATCGATAAATATTATCTTGAATCAATCCACGACCCAGTGTATACGTATCACAGTATTGATCACAACTCAAACTATATATATTTTGGAATCAACCTCAACCCTGTATAGCTAACTCCAACATTCACATATAGAGTGTCTATGGTTGTTCCGAAATATATATAGATGTGTCGACATGATACGTCGAAACATTGTATACGTGTCTATGGTATCTCAAGATTACATAATATACAATACAAGTTGATTAAGTTATGGTTGGAATAGATTTGTTACCAATTTTCACGTAGCTAAAATGAGAAAAATTATCCAATCTTGTTTTACCCATAACTTCTTCATTTTAAATCCGTTTTGAGTGAATCAAATTTCTATGGTTTCATATTGAACTCTATTTTATGAATCTAAACAGAAAAAGTATAGGTTTATAGTCGGAAAATAAGTTACAAGTCATTTTTGTAAAGGTAGTCATTTCAGTCGAAAGAACGACGTCTAGATGACCATTTTAGAAAACATACTTCCACTTTGAGTTTAACCATAATTTTTGGATATAGTTTCATGTTCATAATAAAAATCATTTTCTCAGAATAACAACTTTTAAATCAAAGTTAATCATAGTTTTTAATTAACTAACCCAAAACAGCCCGCGGTGTTACTACGACGGCGTAAATCCGGTTTTACGGTGTTTTTCGTGTTTCCAGGTTTTAAATCATTAAGTTAGCATATCATATAGATATAGAACATGTGTTTAGTTGATTTTAAAAGTCAAGTTAGAAGGATTAACTTTTGTTTGCGAACAAGTTTAGAATTAACTAAACTATGTTCTAGTGATTACAAGTTTAAACCTTCGAATAAGATAGCTTTATATGTATGAATTGAATGATGTTATGAACATTATTACTACCTTAAGTTCCTTGGATAAACCTACTAGAAAATAAAAAAATGGATCTAGCTTCAACGGATCCTTGGATGGCTCGAAGTTCTTGAAGCAGAATCATGACACGAAAACAAGTTCAAGTAAGATCATCACTTGAAATAAGATTGTTATAGTTATAGAAGTTGAACCAAAGTTTGAATATGATTATTACCTTGTATTAGAATGATAACCTACTGTAAGAAACAAAGATTTCTTGAGGTTGGATGATCACCTTACAAGATTGGAAGTGAGCTAGCAAACTTGAAAGTATTCTTGATTTTTTGTAACTAGAACTTGTAGAATTATGAAGAACACTTAGAACTTGAAGATAGAACTTGAGAGAGATCAATTAGATGAAGAAAATTGAAGGATGAAAGTGTTTGTAGGTGTTTTTGGTCATTGGTGTATGGATTAGATATAAAGGATATGTAATTTTATTTTCATGTAAATAAGTCATGAATGATTACTCATATTTTTGTAATTTTATGAGATATTTCATGCTAGTTGCCAAATGATGGTTCCCACATGTGTTAGGTGACTCACATGGGCTGCTAAGAGCTGATCATTGGAGTGTATATACCAATAGTACATACATCTAAAAGCTGTGTATTGTACGAGTACGAATACGGGTGCATACGAGTAGAATTGTTGATGAAACTGAATGAGGATGTAATTGTAAGAATTTTTGTTAAGTAGAAGTATTTTGATAAGTGTATTGAAGTCTTTCAAAAGTGTATAAATACATATTAAAACACTACATGTATATACATTTTAACTGAGTCGTTAAGTCATCGTTAGTCGTTACATGTAAGTGTTGTTTTGAAACCTTTAGGTTAACGATCTTGTTAAATGTTGTTAACCCAATGTTTATAATATCAAATGAGATGTTAAATTATTATATTATCATGATATTATCATGTATGAATATCTCTTAATATGATATATATACATTAAATGTCTTTACAACGATAATCGTTACATATATGTCTCGTTTAAAAATCATTAAGTTAGTAGTCTTGTTTTTACATATGTTGTTCATTGTTAATATACTTAATGATATGTTTACTTATCATAGTATCATGTTAACTATATATATTTCCATATATATGTCATCATATAGTTTTTACAAGTTTTAACGTTCGTGAATCACCGGTCAACTTGGGTGGTCAATTGTCTATATGAAACATATTTCAATTAATCAAGTCTTAACAAGTTTGATTGCTTAACATGTTGGAAACATTTAATTATGTAAATATCAATCTCAATTAATATATATAAACATGGAAAAGTTCGGGTCACTACAGTACCTACCCGTTAAATAAATTTCGTCCCGAAATTTTAAGCTGTTGAAGGTGTTGACGAATCTTCTGGAAATAGATGCGGGTATTTCTTCTTCATCTGATCTTCACGCTCCCAGGTGAACTTGGGTCCTCTACGAGCATTCCATCGAACCTTAACAATTGGTATCTTGTTTTGCTTAAGTCTTTTAACCTCACGATCCATTATTTCGACGGGTTCTTCGATGAATTGGAGTTTTTCGTTGATTTGGATTTCATCTAACGGAATAGTGAGATCTTCTTTAGCAAAACATTTCTTCAAATTCGAGACGTGGAAAGTGTTATGTACAGCCGCGAGTTGTTGAGGTAACTCAAGTCGGTAAGCTACTGGTCCGACACGATCAATAATCTTGAATGGTCCAATATACCTTGGATTTAATTTCCCTCGTTTACCAAATCGAACAACGCCTTTCCAAGGTGCAACTTTAAGCATGACCATCTCTCCAATTTCAAATTCTATATCTTTTCTTTTAATGTCAGCGTAGCTCTTTTGTCGACTTTGGGCGGTTTTCAACCGTTGTTGAATTTGGATGATCTTCGCGGTAGTTTCTTGTATAATCTCCGGACCCGTAATCTGTCTATCCCCCACTTCACTCCAACAAATCGGAGACCTGCACTTTCTACCATAAAGTGCTTCAAATGGCGCCATTTCAATGCTTGAATGGTAGCTGTTGTTGTAGGAAAATTCTGCTAACGGTAGATGTCGATCCCAACTATTTCCGAAATCAATAACACATGCTCGTAGCATGTCTTCAAGCGTTTGTATCGTCCTTTCGCTCTGCCCATCAGTTTGTGGATGATAGGTAGTACTCATGTCTAGACGAGTTCCTAATGCTTGCTGTAATGTCTGCCAGAATCTTGAAATAAATCTGCCATCCCTATCAGAGATAATAGAGATTGGTATTCCATGTCTGGAGACGACTTCCTTCAAATACAGTCGTGCTAACTTCTCCATCTTGTCATCTTCTCTTATTGGCAGGAAGTGTGCTGATTTGGTGAGACGATCAACTATTACCCAAATAGTATCAAAACCACTTGCAGTCCTTGGCAATTTAGTGATGAAATCTATGGTAATGTTTTCCCATTTCCATTCCGGGATTTCGGGTTGTTGAAGTAGACCTGATGGTTTCTGATGCTCAGCTTTGACCTTAGAACACGTCAAACATTCTCCTACGTATTTAGCAACATCGGCTTTCATACCCGGCCACCAAAAATGTTTCTTGAGATCCTTGTACATCTTCCCCGTTCCAGGATGTATTGAGTATCTGGTTTTATGAGCTTCTCTAAGTACCATTTCTCTCATATCTCCAAATTTTGGTACCCAAATCCTTTCAGCCCTATACCGGGTTCCGTCTTCCCGAATATTAAGATGCTTCTCCGATCCTTTGGGTATTTCATCCTTTAAATTTCCCTTTTTTTAAAACTCCTTGTTGCGCCTCCTTTATTTGAGTAGTAAGGTTATTATGAATCATTATATTTATAGATTTTACTCGAATGGGTTCTCTGTCCTTCCTGCTCAAGGCATCGGCTACCACATTTGCCTTCCCCGGGTGGTAACGAATCTCAAAGTCGTAATCATTCAATAATTCAATCCACCTACGCTGCCTCATATTCAGTTGTTTCTGATTAAATATGTGTTGAAGACTTTTGTGGTCGGTATATATAATACTTTTAACCCCATATAAGTAGTGCCTCCAAGTCTTTAATGCAAAAACAACCGCGCCTAATTCCAAATCATGCGTCGTATAATTTTGTTCGTGAATCTTCAATTGTCTAGACGCATAAGCAATCACCTTCATTCGTTGCATTAATACACAACCGAGACCTTGCTTTGATGCGTCACAATAAATCACAAAATCATCATTCCCTTCAGGCAATGACAATATAGGTGCCGTAGTTAGCTTTTTCTTCAATAACTGAAACGCTTTCTCTTGTTCATCATTCCATTCAAATTTCTTCCCTTTATGCGTTAATACAGTCAAGGGTTTTGCTATTCTGGAAAAGTCTTGGATGAACCTTCTGTAGTAACCAGCTAGTCCTAAAAACTGGCGTATGTGTTTCGGAGTTTTCGGGGTTTCCCACTTTTCAACAGTTTCTATCTTTGCCGGATCCACCTTAATACCTTCTTTGTTCACTATGTGACCGAGGAATTGAACTTCTTCCAACCAAAATGCACACTTTGAAAACTTAGCGTACAATTCTTCCTTCCTCAATACTTCTAACACCTTTCTCAAATGTTCACCGTGTTCTTGGTCATTCTTTGAGTAAATAAGTATGTCATCAATGAAAACAATGACAAACTTGTCAAGGTATGGTCCACACACTCGGTTCATAAGGTCCATGAATACAGCTGGTGCATTAGTTAAACCAAACGGCATGACCATAAACTCGTAATGACCGTAACGTGTTCTGAAAGCAGTCTTTGGAATATCATCTTCTTTCACCCACATTTGATGATACCCGGAACGTAAGTCAATCTTTGAATAAACAGACGAGCCTTGTAGTTGATCAAATAAGTCGTCGATTCTCGGTAGTGGGTAGCGGTTCTTGATGGTTAGTTTGTTCAACTCTCGGTAGTCGATACACAACCTGAATGTACCATCTTTCTTCTTGACAAACAAAATAGGAGCTCCCCACGGTGATGTGCTTGGTCGAATAAAACCACGCTCTAAAAGTTCTTGTAATTGGCTTTGCAGTTCTTTCATCTCGCTGGGTGCGAGTCTGTAAGGAGCACGAGCTATTGGTGCAGCTCCTGGTACAAGATCTATTTGAAATTCAACGGATCGATGTGGGGGTAATCCCGGTAATTCTTTCGGAAATACATCGGGAAATTCTTTTGCGACGGGAACATCATTGATGCTCTTTTCTTCAGTTTATACTTTCTCGACGTGTGCTAGAACAGCATAGCAACCTTTTCTTATTAGTTTTTGTGCCTTCAAATTACTAATAAGATGTAGCTTCGTGTTGCCCTTTTCTCCGTACACCATTAAGGGTTTTCCTTTTTCTCGTATAATGCGAATTGCATTTTTGTAACAAACGATCTCTGCTTTCACTTCTTTCAACCAGTCCATACCGATTATCACATCAAAACTCCCTAACTCTACTGGTATCAAATCAATCTTAAATGTTTCGCTAACCAGTTTAATTTCTCAATTCCGACATATATTATCTGCTGAAATTAATTTACCATTTGCTAATTCGAGTAAAAATTTACTATCCAAAGGCGTCAATGGACAACTTAATTTAGCACAAAAATCTCTACTCATATAGCTTCTATCCGCACCCGAATCAAATAAAACGTAAGCAGATTTATTGTCAATAAGAAACGTACCCGTAACAAGCTCCGGGTCTTCCTGTGCCTCTGCCGCATTAATATTGAAAACTCTTCCGCGGCCTTGTCCATTCGTGTTCTCCTGGTTCGGGCAATTTCTAATAATGTGGCCCGGTTTTCCACCTTTATAACAAACTACATTGGCATAACTTGCTCCGACACTACTTGCTCCGCCATTACTCGTTCCGACACCATTTGTTCCTTTCGTTCTATTAACCCCTGGTCCACAGACCTCACACTTCGCCGAGCTATGACCATTTCTTTTACACTTGTTGCAAAATTTGGTGCAGAACCCCGAGTGATACTTTTCACACCTTTGGCATAGCTGCTTCTGATTGTTGTTGTTGTTGCGGTTATTATTGTTGTTGGGATGATTGCTGCTGCTGTTGTTGTTGTTGTTGTTGTTGTTGGGCCGTTTGTTGTAGTTGCGATTGATGTTGCGATTGTTGGGATAATTGTTGCGATTATTGTTGTAATTGCTGTTGTTGTTGTATTGGTGATTCTTATCACCGTTTTCCTCCCACTTTCTTTTGACTTGCTTCACATTGGCCTCTTCAGCAGTCTGTTCTTTAATTCTTTCTTCAATCTGGTTCACTAGTTTGTGAGCCATTCTACATGCCTGTTGTATGGAGGCGGGCTCGTGTGAACTTATATCTTCTTGGATTCTTTCCGGTAATCCTTTCACAAACGCGTCGATCTTCTCTTCCGCATCTTCGAACGCTCCTGGACACAATAGGCACAATTCTGTTAATCGTCTTTTGTACGTGGTAATATCAAATTCTTGGGTTCGTAACCCTCTAAGTTCTGTCTTGAGCTTATTGACCTCGGTTCTGGGACGGTACTTCTAGTTCATCAAGTGCTTGAATGCTGACCACGATAGTGCGTACGCATCATCTTATCCCACTTGCTCTAGATAGGTATTCCACCATGTTAACGCAGAACCTGTGAAGGTATGCGTAGCGTACTTCACTTTGTCCTCTTCAGTACACTTACTTATGGCAAACACCGATTTGACCTTCTCGGTCCATCGTTTCAATCCGATCGGTCCTTCGGTTCCATCAAATTCCAAAGGTGTGCAGGCAGTGAATTCTTTGTAGGTGCATCCTACACGATTTCCTGTACTGCTAGATCCAAGGTTATTGTTGGTATGTAGCGCAGCCTGTACTGCGGCTATGTTTGAAGCTAGAAAAGTACGGAATTCCTCTTCATTCATATTCACGGTGTGTCGAGTAGTCGGTGCCATTTCCTTTAAAATAGTCAAATGGAACAAGTTAATCATACAGAATATTAAGAGTAGTTAATAGTATTTCGTAGCATAATATGAACTCATTTATAAAAGCTTTTTCTTCATATTAACGTTTTATAAGTTTAAATTCGGGTAGTACCTACCCGTTAAGTTCATACTTAGTAGCTAATATACAATTCAACTACTACAATTCTATATGAAAAACTGATTATAATAATATTTCGCGTTCAAACTTTTACACAATATTTTACAAACTTACAATACCGCTTATTTTACATATAGCATGAAATATAGCACACAATAAATTTGATACAAGATGGTTGTGAAGATAATTCTAGGTAGTACACAAGTCGTTCAGCAAAGGCAATAAAGACACGTAATTCATACGTCCAGAAACAAGTCATGCATTCTGGTTTTACTAGGATTACTTCCCATCCTTGGTCTTGTGGAACATAACCGTTATGGCTGTTGATAAGACATCGTGTTGTAACGTCGTCAAAGGGACGAGGGTTACGTAATGTCCAACAGTCCCGTAACAATCTAAAAACCTCATTTCTTACCCCAATTACCGACTCCGTCACTTGTGGGAACGTTTTGTTTAATAGTTGTAGCCCGATGTTCTTGTTCTCACTTTGGTGAGAAGCGAACATTACTAATCCGTAAGCATAACATGCTTCTTTATGTTGCATGTTAGCCGCTTTTTCTAAATCACGAAGTCCAATATTCGGATATATTGAGTCAAAATAATTTCTTAACCCATTGCGTAAAATAGCATTTGGGTTCCCCGCAATATATGCGTCAAAGTAAACACATCGTAACTTATGGATTTCCCAATGTGATATCCCCCATCTTTCGAACGAAAGCCTTTTATAAACCAAGGCATTCTTGGAACGTTCTTCGAATGTCTTACAAACTGATCTCGCCTTAAATAGTTGTGCCGAAGAGTTCTGACCGACTCTAGACAAGATTTCATCAATCATGTCTCCGGGTAGGTCTCTTAAAATATTGGGTTGTCTATCCATTTTGTGTTTTTATACTGTAAAATAGACAAGAGTTAGATTCATAAAAAAAAATACTTATTAATACAAGCAATTTTTACATATATCATAAAGCATAAACACACTATATTACATATATTACACCACACGAATACAACTATCTTATTCTGACTCGCTTGTTTCTTCTTCTTCGGTTTTGGTTCGTTTTGCCAAGTTTCTAGGGATATATGATTTTCCCCTAATACGAGCCGTCGTTTTCCACATTGGTTTAGAAAAACCTGGTGGTTTAGAGGTTCCCGGGTCATTGTTACAACTTAAGGACTTTGGGGGTTGACGATACATATAAAGTTCATCGGGGTTGGAATTAGATTTCTCTATTTTTATGCCCTTTCCCTTATTATTTTCTTTTGCCTTTTTAAATTCAGTTGGGGTAATTTCTATAACATCATCGGAATTCTCGTCGGAATCCGATTCATCGGAGAATTGGTAATCCTCCCAATATTTTGCTTCCTTGGCGGAAACACCATTGACCATAATTAACCTTAGTCGGTTGGTTGAGGATTTTCTTTTACTTAACCGTTTTATTATTTCCCCCACCGGTTCTATTTCTTCATCCGGTTCCGATTCTTCTTCCGGTTCCGACTCTTCTTCCGGTTCCTCTTCGGGAACTTGTGAATCAGTCCACGAATCATTCCAATTTACATTTGACTCTTCATTATTATTAGGTGAGTCAATGGGACTTGTTCTAGAGGTAGACATCTATCACATAATATCAAACGCGTTAAGAGATTAATATATCACATAATATTCACATGTTAAAAATATATAGTTTCCAACAAAATTTGTTAAGCAATCATTTTTCAAGTAAACACGGTCGAAGTCCAGACTCACTAATGCATCCTAACAAACTCGATAAGACACACTAATGCAAAATTCTGGTTCTCTAAGACCAACGCTCGGATACCAACTGAAATGTCCCGTTCTTATTGATTAAAAACGTTCCATATTAATTGATTTCGTTGCGAGGTTTTGACCTCTATATGAGACGTTTTTCAAAGACTGCATTCATTTTAAAACAAACCATAACCTTTATTTCATCAATAAAGGTTTAAAAAGCTTTACGTAGATTATCAAATAATGATAATCTAAAATATCCTGTTTACACGCGACCATTACATAATGGTTTACAATACAAATATGTTACAACGAAATAAGTTTCTTGAATGCAGTTTTTACACAATATCATACAAGCATGGACTCCAAATCTCGTCCTTATTTAAGTATGCGACAGCGGAAGCTCTTAATATTCACCTGAGAATAAACATGCTTTAAACATCAACAAAAATGTTGGTGAGTTATAGGTTTAACCTATATATATATCAAATCGTAACAATAGACCACAAGATTTCATATTTCAATATACATCCCATACATAGAGATAAAAATTATTCATATGGTGAACACCTGGTAACCGACATTAACAAGATGCATATATAAGAATATCCCCATCATTCCGGGACACCCTTCGGATATGATATAAATTTCGAAGTACTAAAGCATCCGGTACTTTGGATGGGGTTTGTTAGGCCCAATAGATCTATCTTTAGGATTCGCGTCAATTAGGGTGTCTGTTCCCTAATTCTTAGATTACCAGACTTAATAAAAAGGGGCATATTCGATTTCGATAATTCAACCATAGAATGTAGTTTCACGTACTTGTGTCTATTTTGTAAATCATTTATAAAACCTGCATGTATTCTCATCCCAAAAATATTAGATTTTAAAAGTGGGACTATAACTCACTTTCACAGATTTTTACTTCATCGGGAAGTAAGACTTGGCCACTGGTTGATTCACGAACCTATAACAATATATACATATATATCAAAGTATGTTCAAAATATATTTACAACACTTTTAATATATTTTGATGTTTTAAGTTTATTAAGTCAGCTGTCCTCGTTAGTAACCTACAACTAGTTGTCCACAGTTAGATGTACAGAAATAAATCGATAAATATTATCTTGAATCAATCCACGACCCAGTGTATACGTATCTCAGTATTGATCACAACTCAAACTATATATATTTTGGAATCAACCTCAACCCTGTATAGCTAACTCCAACATTCACATATAGAGTGTCTATGGTTGTTCCGAAATATAGATAGATGTGTCGACATGATAGGTCGAAACATTGTATACGTGTCTATGGTATCTCAAGATTACATAATATACAATACAAGTTGATTAAGTTATGGTTGGAATAGATTTGTTACCAATTTTCACGTAGCTAAAATGAGAAAAATTATCCAATCTTGTTTTACCCATAACTTCTTCATTTTAAATCCGTTTTGAGTGAATCAAATTGCTATAGTTTCATATTGAACTCTATTTTATGAATCTAAACAGAAAAAGTATAGGTTTATAGTCGGAAAAATAAGTTACAAGTCATTTTTGTAAAGGTAGTCATTTCAGTCGAAAGAACGACGTCTAGATGACCATTTTAGAAAACATACTTCCACTTTGAGTTTAACCATAATTTTTGAATATAGTTTCATGTTCATAATAAAAATCATTTTCTCAGAATAACAACTTTTAAATCAAAGTTTATCATAGTTTTTAATTAACTAACCCAAAACAGCCCGCGGTGTTACTACGACGGCGTAAATCCGATTTTACGGTGTTTTTCGTGTTTCCAGGTTTTAAATCATTAAGTTAGCATATCATATAGATATAGAACATGTGTTTAGTTGATTTTAAAAGTCAAGTTAGAAGGATTAACTTTTGTTTGCGAACAAGTTTAGAATTAACTAAACTATGTTATAGTGATTACAAGTTTAAACCTTCGAATAAGATAGCTTTATATGTATGAATCGAATGATGTTATGAACATTATTACTACCTTAAGTTCCTTGGATAAACCTACTAGAAAATAAAAAAATGGATCTAGCTTCAACGGATCCTTGGATGGCTCGAAGTTCTTGAAGCAGAATCATGACACGAAAACAAGTTCAAGTAAGATCATCACTTGAAATAAGATTGTTATAGTTATAGAAGTTGAACCAAAGTTTGAATATGATTATTACCTTGTATTAGAATGATAACCTACTGTAAGAAACAAAGATTTCTTGAGGTTGGATGATCACCTTACAAGATTGGAAGTGAGCTAGCAAACTTGAAAGTATTCTTGATTTTTTGTAACTAGAACTTGTAGAATTTATGAAGAACACTTAGAACTTGAAGATAGAACTTGAGAGAGATCAACTAGATGAAGAAAATTTAAGGATGAAAGTGTTTGTAGGTGTTTTTAGTCGTTGGTGTATGGATTAGATATAAAGGATATGTAATTTTATTTTCATGTAAATAAGTCATGAATGATTACTCATATTTTTGTAATTTTATGAGATATTTCATGCTAGTTGCCAAATGATGGTTTCCACATGTGTTAGGTGACTCACATGGGCTGCTAAGAGCTGATCATTGGAGTGTATATACCAATAGTACATACATCTAAAAGCTGTGTATTGTACGAGTACGAATACGGGTGCATACGAGTAGAATTGTTGATGAAACTGAACGAGGATGTAATTGTAAGAATTTTTGTTAAGTAGAAGTATTTTGATAAGTGTATTGAAGTCTTTCAAAAGTGTATAAATACATATTAAAACACTACATGTATATACATTTTAACTGAGTCGTTAAGTCATCGTTAGTCGTTACATGTAAGTGTTGTTTTGAAACCTTTAGGTTAACGATCTTGTTAAATGTTGTTAACCCAATGTTTATAATATCAAATGAGATATTAAATTATTATATTATCATGATATTATCATGTATGAATATCTCTTAATATGATATATATACATTAAATGTCTTTACAACGATAATCGTTACATATATGTCTCGTTTAAAAATCATTAAGTTAGTAGTCTTGTTTTTACATATGTAGTTCATTGTTAATATACTTAATGATATGTTTACTTATCATAGTATCATGTTAACTATATATATATCCATATATATGTCATCATATAGTTTTTACAAGTTTTAACGTTCGTGAATCACCGGTCAACTTGGGTGGTCAATTGTCTATATGAAACATATTTCAGTTAATCAAGTCTTAACAAGTTTGATTGCTTAACATGTTGGAAACATTTAATTATGTAAATATCAATCTCAATTAATATATATAAACATGGAAAAGTTCGGGTCACTACAACTGTGATGAGCATCAAGCACCAAGAACCTCACCGGAGCACTTGTTTTCTGTTTTTTAGGGTCTGATATGACTCCTGGGCTTCTGGAAAATTGATTTTCAGATAGTTCGTTTCGAGTAGATGACTTTCCGTTTAGGCCTCGACTTAATCCGATATACGGTTTAGGATTTATAGCCTTCCGAAAGTCACTACGCCTTTGTAACGTTGTGCTGAAATTTCTGACCTACTCGCACTTAAACCGTCGCCCCGGTCAAATAAAGACGAGTTAGGTTCTGAAAATTAGTCAGAGGTTAGAGGACTCACATACGGAGCCTTGGCCACTAACTACGCATCTTTTCGATATGTATAGAGGTCGTATCAGCTGATCGAATTCAGCCTTTTGTTCGATCTCTATTCTTGTTAAACTTACCTTAGTGTTGATGAATGATGATGATAATGATGATGTTGATGATGACACTTAAACTTAATTTATGCACTTTTAAACCTTTTGTGACAACATACTGACCTAGTAACCTTTGACTTAGGTTGACGACCTTTCGGACCGACTTACTACCTGCATACGTTTCATATCGACTTTTACTGCTTATCCACTGTGAGTTATAGCATCCCTTTACTAATTTTTACTATTTTTGGGACTGAGAATACATGCGCTTTTTACGTTTTACATACTAGACACGAGTACTTAAACTTTACATATGTGTGGGTTATATAACAGCATAAACTTTCCCCTTAGCACGGTAACGTTTAATCATTGGTTTTTGAACCGGTGAACGCGAATATTAGATATGGATCCATAGGGTTTGACATCCACACTCGGGCTAGTCGCGCTAGCATTCAACGGGTATTTAATACTTCGAGGAAAAACGCACTCACCAAGTGCACTTTTAGGGGGTGATACACATACGTTAAGTCTAGTTACCGGATGCCCACGGATAAGCATATACTTTATCATACTGATTCGAATTACTGATTTAAACTGCTTGTTGAAGCACTGAAATCTCGTGGTCTATATTACTGATTACAAACAAATTATAGCTCACCAACATTCGTGTTGACTTTTTAAGCATGTATTTCTCAGGTGCTTAGACGTTGTTGCTTTCGCTGTTAGACTTGCTGTCTTGGTGTTATAGACTTGCTGTTACGGACTTGCTGTGTTAGACTTTCGCTGCATTACTTAGAGATGTCTCAATCATGGAACTTTTATTTTGCATTCGTAACTTTTGTTATTTTCAAACAATGGCTTTGTAATGACCTTTGGGTCACATACTTATGTTAACGCTTCTATTCATAAGAAGCACGTTATCTTCTGTAAAAAGCTATCTTTTTATGAATGCAAAACTGGTTTTCAAATAGCATATAGTGTTTGACCTTGTAATGATCCTGCTGTTAATGAACCGTACACGATGGTTTTGTACGGGGCGTCACATTAGGTCTGCATATGCTTCTTTAACTCCTTCACCAAAATTGCAGAAGGCAGATCTGATTGGCTCTTGCAAATTCTCACAGTGAAACTTATACATACGCATAGATTTTATAATGGGTATATAATAACTTGTGATCTAAGGTGAACCTGTGGAAGCATAAGCTCTCTTCAGCTCATCAGCAAGTTTACCTCTATTCTCTAAACTAAAAAACTCGTATTTAGTTATCGTCTGATACCCAAAAAAAATAAAAAAATAAAAATAAAAAATCGAAAATTCTGTTACCTAAGTCTTTCTATAGTGAGGATAGAGATCTTCAACATATTCAACAACCGCAAGGGGATTTTTAGTATTTGAGATATCGATATCTACAATTGGTTCTTCAAATATGTCCTCCATTTCAACCTCCTAATAAAAGAAAAATCGATTCAAAATTTTAATCGAAAAGAGTTCATAATTGATGTGTAAAATCGCGTATATAAATTATGATAAGAAATACCGGTTCAAAAGATTATTACACACTAACAGGAAGTGTACTCAATCGTGCAATAGTATAAAGTTGGTAAATCCAAGATCGTTCTAAGGACAGTTCACACGTGAGAATTAAGATTGCAACTAGTGGAAATAAACTAAGTTATTCTATGAAAATTGAAAGTACGAGAGAATTGGTTTTGTGGCTATTTAACGATTAGCCAAATCAAGAATTGATTTGAAAATAAAAACAATATTTTTTAGATTTTAGATTTATAAAAAGTAAAACAAGAAAGCAATTAAGATAGTTTTGATATCAAATGGAATGGAAATGCTCGTCTAGATCTTTTACCCTCAAAATTGGATGTTTTTATACTTTAGCCCGATTTAAGACTTAATATATGCAAATTACTCAGTCGACCCGCCAAGAGTTCTCTTTAGCAAGTACTCAAACTAGAATTACTAGATGTAGGGTTCCCTGGCACCTAAGACCTTTTCGTTTGTGACTAATTAATCAACTAGATCAAAGATTTGAATAACAATTGCCTTTGCGTTCGCTCTACACAATTAACCCCTATATCGTCTAACCGTTTAAACTTAATTTACCCCCTTGGTCCGGTTTAGCAAACAATCAATTAAGACAAATCAATTGTAAACTAGTGTATTAAATCAACAAGAGTTCTCTTTATCAAACAAATACACTAATCAATCAAGTTCATAAAGTTAAACATCAATAAGAATCGATCTTTTATTCAAACTATTGAAATAAACATGTAATAAGTTCATAAATCATAAATCATAACATCCAAATCCTCGGTTATTAATCTAGACAATCATTGAAAACTTAGCCAACAATCATGGCTGAAAACAAAATCATAAATAAACAATTAAGATAATTCATTATGTTTGATAAGAAATAAACCTAGTTGAAATCGTGATCATGAATAATAGACGAATCGAAACGCGTTCCCAGAATGATTGAGTTGATTGAATGATGTTGGGATTCCCCAAAAGTCACCAAAAATCGCCCCAAAGCTGCTGGAATTCGTCTGGATAAAAGTGATAAAAAGTTAGAGTTTAATTTCCTATTTATAACCCCAAAAACCGCCATCAGATATGACCCGCGCCGCAGCCCCTTCAGCCGCGCCGCGGCTTAACACATCGCCAAATTCCAACCTTTATCAATATGCTCGACCTTCAATTTACGTTGTAACCCGCGCCGCGGGCTCCCTGGCCGCGCCGCGGCTTAACCCGTGCACATAATTCTTCTCTAATCTTTTACAATACCCGCACGAAATCAACATGAAACATCAAATTAAGGCAACGATGATAGGATAACATAAATTATACCTCAAAATGATCTAACAATCGTACAAATAATCTTCTCGGCACTCGAATCCCAAATCTCTCAAATGTCTTCCAAAATACTCCAATTCATATCCAAACGGACCCAATAATGATCGATATTGCGAGAGAAATCATAGATGAAATGCACAATATCAATAATCTATCTATTTGTTACATACAAAAGACAAGAAGAAATAACAATACCATATGATCCTTTATAGGTTCTGTTGGGCTCTGGTTGATCCTCCACATCTTCCCACACTTTAAAACTCTCAGTTGATTGTTTTGGCTTCAAAAAATTCTGATTTCAGTAAACAATTTCGTTAAATAAACATATAATTTAGCAATTTCAAAGACAATCTTCTTGAGTATATAGTGAATTAGTATTATGAATATACCTTAGGGAAACACTGCTTCTTGTTGGCAATTTGAGCAGCAAGTTTCCTTAATTACAATTATAACAACAAAATCAGTATTCTGAATTTATATATCAATAAATATATATAAATAAACCCTACAGGGTTTCACAAAAAAGGGTACAAAACCTATAATGGGTTAAGGTCTGATTACCTTGTGACAGGTCTATGAACTTGATTTGATATCATTTTACTCATTAGCCATAATTGTGAAAAATTAATATTTAATTCAGACAGATTACAAGTATAGCTAGTAATATGGGCATAACAGATGGGTTGGGGACATGTCAAAATGGGTAATTTTAGTACCGGTTGAAACAGATAACACTTACAAAAAACCATGTCATATATCTTATGATTTAGGAAATATTTGGACTAAATCTTATGAGTATTCTTTGTGTGACTTTCCACCTATATGACATCTTTCCAATTCAAAGCTTTCTTTATCTACCTATTTTGCAGGTAACACATTAACCCGTATTGACCCGTTCATAAATCAAATTTACCACTAAAATCTAACGAAAAGATTCAACTAACCTGGGTGGAAGTGAAGATACGTCTGGAGGTAATAAGATCTGGGCAAGTTTTACGGCGTCCTCATTGCAATTAATGACATGATTGAAGCACAAATATCGACCATAAATAGAAACGTCTTCAAATACACAGATATAAGAATCAATCAAGAATTTAAGGTCAATAGTAACAAAAACCCCATCTTGATACATTTCGGCTGCACCTTTTAAGTACGGATGCGTAATGGTGAGATCGGGGCTGAGTAATAATCTTGCATTTATAGATACCATGCTCAACCCTCGGTCCATAGCCAACGCCCACGCCATTTTCTCTGCTAATGTTTTTTATAACCCGTGCCATAACTGTTTCATCAAATTATATTTGATCGGTGAATGCAGTTGCTATACATATACCTTTAGTTTTAACCTAATTTTGGATTTTTTTTTTTTTACAAAGAAAAAGTCAAATATCTTGAGTATGTCATTTACTAAAGTTTATTATCTAATTCTGATTATTAAATGAACATCCAAACACCACGCACATATAAAATTTGATGGGCCTTTTTATTACTGAGTATTGAAAACTTGTTAAAGCATGTATACCTTAAATTTCTTGCAAAAATTAACATCGCTCTAGTTTCGTTCATCAACATCAGGTGATGAAGGTGTTGAGTCACTTGGGTCTCTCCAAATACAGGCAGTAGCGGACAAAGTAAAGATGATTTTGTCAATAGTGTCGATTTGGGCACACGCTTCCAATACATTATGTGCAGCCCTTACCTCCATTTCCGCCATAGATTCCTGTTTTAATTTCAAACGAATACATAATATTAAACACTTGGTCATACAATGTTAAAATAAAATTTAAAAAGTTTGAATCTTTTTCTGAAATGAACAACATACATCATAAGAAGGCTGATCAGTTGGAGGCTCAAATGAATAAAACAAACCATAACATCCTTCTAAAGCTTTCACTATACTAAGATCGAATTATATTAAGGATTAGCTCAAATACATCTATATATATAATGATATTATTATGAATAAAAGTACTTTAAAAAAATTATAATTAATGAACACATACTGCGATAAAGCTCTTTTGTTGACAACAAAAGGCAAAACTTGAGTTCCTTTCTGCTGATTTATTGCACCAAAAGTTCTTCTGTTATGACTGATTTCAACACCAAACTTCCTAGTAACCATCTTATCTCCTTTGACTTCACAAATTAAAACACAAATTAGGGTCAACATACATAAAAAGATAAGATCCAAATTCATAAACAACATTCATATAAAGATGTATGATTCAGGGTTGTTAAATTGAAAATTGTAAACAATCAAGGAAACAGCAGCAAACAAATCTATATAAATCAAAACCAACAAAACAGAAATCGTTAGAAAAGCAAGAGTGCTGGAGAGAAATTTTACCTTCAACTACTTCCGATAATCACCATTTGTTAAGGAACAAAAAATATCAGAATTAGATACATCGAGAAACAACCAACAAAACAAAACAAAAATAAATTGAATGCATCATAAAGAATCAGAAAACGCACCTGGAAAAGGGGTAGATCGTAATCGAAGAACACTACAATAATACCCAAAAAACCAGTCAAATAACATCAAACAAATCCTACTACCCATCAGTTACTGACATCCAAATTCAACTGCCAGAAGCATGTGTGCGATTCAAACAACTAAAGAAAAGTTAATTGACAAAAAAGTACAGAAAATATACCATAGCCTTTCACTGTTTGCGATGTATTCAGAAGAAAAATCGTTTGCCGACCACATCGCATGTACGGGATGTTGTTAACACGAATAGTAGCTTCGTTTTCAGAAATCTGCAATGGATTTATCAGCGGTGGTGGCATCGTCTATTATGGAGGGAGTATGATGTGGGATGAAAACTTGAGGAACAATTAAAAGGGTTTACTTGAAGAGAAAGAAAGTAATCTGCTGGAATTATTTAAATTAGGAAACTTTGATTTTTATTAGGAAAGTTAATTAGGGTTTATGTAGAATTAGTTTATTATAAATAGGGCTCTATTGTTTAGTTTCTAGCAACTTATTATGAATTTTATTATCAATCAAAGAACTTGTTTCTTTATTCTCTTGTTCTTGAATCAAGAAAACCCTAGGTGATCTGTTTTTTTACAGTTTTCCTGTTCACAACATGATTGTGAATCAAAAGCCTTCCGCTGTCCTACTCCAGGTGGTATCAGACTAGCAATCGATTCTAGTTCATTCAATCTGGGTTTCTCCCAAATTGATATCTTGAATCAATTTTGTTGAAGTTCATAAATCCGGGTTTACCCCAGATTTCATAGCTATCTGTTTCTGTTATTAAAAAAAAAAAGGGTTACCTGCTGTGCTGTGCTACTACTGCTACTGTTATCAGCTGCTAGTGTTACAGGTTTTCAGCTGATATTAAATTCTGCTCACTACTTTTATTTGCTTACTGTTATTTGATTATTGTTACTAATGGCTGACAACACCGCACTACTCGAAGCCCTACAAGGTATTCAACAACAATTGCAACAACAAGCACAACAACAAGTTGAACATAATACTCACGTTCTTGAAGCAATCGCGAACCTGAATATTCAACCAAGGAACCAAGAAAGACAACCAAGAAATCGTCCTCCTATTAGAGCTGATAATTTGGATGACTCTTCATCAAGTGAAGCAGAAGTTCTGGTTGCTGTTAATCCACAAGGAGATCGAAGATTCGAGCCGACATCCCAACTTTCTCTGGGTCACTTGACATCGAAGGTTTCCTTGATTAGGTTTTCGAAACTGAAAAATACTTTGAGCTTATGGATATTAAGGAAGAGACTCAAGTCAAATATGTTGCTTACAAGCTTAAAGGCGCAGCTTTATCATGGTGGGACAACCTTCAAACGGGTCATCGTTGCCAACAAAAATAGGCGGTTCGCACTTGGAGGAAGATGAAGAGGTTGATGTTTGCACGTTTTCTTCCTGTTGATTATGAACAGACACTTTATGCTAGTTATCATAATTTCAAACAGTATTCTCGAAGCGTCACAGAATACTCAGAAGAATTTCTAAGATTAGCTTCTCGAAATAATTTGAACGAATCGGATTCACAACAAGTGGCTCGTTTTAATAACGGTTTAAGAGTTGAGATTCGAGAAATTGTGTCTCTTCAGATGACTTGGACGATTGATGAAGCTATCATATTAGCCCTTAAAGCCTAGAAAACAATCTCTAAACAAGGGAAAAAGAGCGACTCTTATAGCAACACTACATACACGAATAAGCATTCATATATAAAGAATAACTCTGGAGGTGATACAAGCTCATTCAAAACAGCCCCTGAAGGATATAAGGATAAACCTCCAATCGTTAGTACTTTTAAAGAGGGAAACAAGAAAACCATAGCCAATCCGTATGCCCGACCCGTTAGGGACCGCTGTTATAAATGCCAACAAACAGGTCACACATCAAGCCAATGTCGGTCAATGAAAGCTGTTAACATGGTTGAACGAGATGATGTCAATGATGTTAAACAAAATGATGAAGAAATTTTTATTGGTCCTGATGATGTTGTGAATGAGGAAGAAGATCAATACGAAGGGTACTCATATATCGTACGTAAATTAGTGCTTGCTTCACCTAAAATGCCCGAAGACACTCAACGTCATAATATCTTTCGAACCAAATGCATAATTAATAAAGATATTATTGATGTCATCATTGATGGTGGAAGTAGTGACAACATCATCTCACGAGATATTTTCACACGACTTAAGTTGTCACCTCGAAAGCATCCGACACCGTACAAGATTGGTTGGATTAAATTCATTGGAGATGTAGGGATAACCGAACAATGTGAAGTTCCAATCTCTACGGGCAAGTATAAAGACACGATTGTTTTTGATATTGTAGATATGGATTCTTTCCATGTATTGCTAGGACGACCTTGGCAATTTGAACTAGGTGTCGTACACAATGGAAAAGAGAACACCTACACCTTCTCTAAAGATGGTAAAAAATTACTCTATGCCCTACTTTGGTCGAGGACAAAGCAAATAAGATTATGGTATGTATGCATGAGAAGAAGAAAAAGGAGATTTGTGTAACTACTATTCCCCCGGATATAACACCGAGAACTCGAGGACGAGTCCTTTTCAAGCAGGGGAGAATGATGTGGGATGAAAACTTGAGGAACAAGTAAAAGGGTTTACTTGAAGAGAAAGAAAGTAATCTGATAGAATTATTTAAATTAGGAAACTTTGTTTTTTATTAGGAAAGTTAATTAGGGTTTATGTAGAATTAGTTTATTATAAATAGGGCTCTATTGTTTAGTTTCTAGGAACTTATTCTGAATTTTATTATCAATCAAAGAACTTGTTTCTTGATTCTCTTGTTCTTGAATCAAGAAAACCCTAGGTGATCTGTTTTTTTTTACAGTTTTCCTGTTCACAACGTGATTGTGAATCAAAAGCCTTCCGCTGTCCTACTCCAGAGTAGATTGCAACAAACCGCCAGAAGATGTCGTTGGTGTTTGAGTTTTAAGAGAGAGAGACGAACATATCAATGGCTGTTGGTAGTGTGTGATGATGGTGATGACTTTTTGGTTATGGTGATGGGCTTTGTACTTTTGTTTACATTCACACGCTACCTCAACATAAAAAAAAGGCCGACCAAAAGCGTGAATAGTTGATTTTGGACCAATGGGAAGAGAGGAAATAGGCTCACAAATAGAGAATAGATAATAACATCTTGCAATAACAATCATTAGATTACTTGATCACTTAACATTTGTCTCTCTCCTCCATTTCTTTTGTTTGATTACAACTAGAATGATAGGTCAGATCATGTTGAGATTAGAAGAATCGACAAGTTAGAATGAGATTCGGTAAAGATGAAGGAGACTCGATATGAGAGAGAATCAATAAGATTTACATTCCACAGCTTCTAGAACTCATTTACAATGCAATTGCTATCTAATTAGGACTACTTAGGTTCCTTATATAGCCCTCTAATAAGGAACCATCATTTAAGCTTATTTCACATTAACACTATACAACTTTGGGGTCCTAACAATCTCCCCCTTAGTGTTAAATGTTAACTTTTACAATATAATCCTATTTAGTAATCTTGAGAGGTCCAAACGTTAGTTTCCATCGTGAGCCATCTGGTTTTGAAACTTCTACTTGATTTTATGAAATTTGCTTAGAGGGTTTCCAGACTCCCCACGCTTTTCTTGGATCTCCCCCATGTAATGGATATTCATCCATTTCTTTGAAATACCTTCTCTTTCTCTGGCCACGAATAATCTCAAACTGTCTTGTACGAATCCGGAGCTTCAGACGATCTCTGATATGCTTTATAAACTCTCCAATACCCATTTTCATATCAATGTCATTAAACTTGCTTTGACGAATCTTAAGATACTTCAGTGCAGCCTTAAGTGTTCCATCTGAATATTTGTTCAGCTCTACAGGATGAACACCTTTTCTTTCTGAGATATCACAAATACAAACCCTTCGGGTTCGAATTGCATTTGAAACATTCTCATATCCTTCAGTCCCTCTGTGTATTGATTCGGACAGGTTATTCGAATCTTTTTCCTATTCGCTTCGAGACCTATTTGAAAATCTTCACGTCTTATCAGTTCAATTGTCTCCATCATGTATCTTTTCACAGCTTCCAAAGCTTGAGCCTTAGCAAAAGGTCGAATGGTGATGATACTGAAGTAGTTGTAGATGTGAATGATGTCAAGCATATCTAGATTTTAAAATCTGCTTCTGTGAACTTGTATTCCTTCTCATCTTCTCTAATAAAGTGGAAATGACTGATGACGTCTCTTTTCTCACTAATATCTACTCCAACTCGAGTAATATTCAACACTTCTGAAATGCGATATTTTCTTTAAAGCCACAAATCATTTTCATCTTTGTTGATATGTTTCCTCCACATAAACTCATACCAGTTTCTTTCACTTGCTGGAAGCAATCGTGAACCTATGTAAGTAAATCTTTTACTCCTTGGTGTTTCATTAATGCGGAAGATCCTATATGAATTTTCCTCGATGAATGTATTTCGTAAAGTTATGAAATTATGTTCAACTCCCAATAACAATCTTTGTTCCCGATTCTTAAAGAATATACCGTGGTTGTATTTGAATCTGGAATTCACTGTTTCACTTGATGTAGATGCACCAGAAGTTGAACTTTCGTTAGCATTTGTTGGATTTGAACTTGATGATGGTGTAGAATTTGATGATTGATCTGTAGGATTTGTCGTATCATCTGTTGGAACATTATCATCTTCAATATGATCAAAGATATCATCATCATTTGGATTGACATAAAGATTGTCTTCATCGTTATCAGAAGAATCCATTTCATCATCACTTTTCGTTACTGGATCAGGATTCCCTTCATCTACAATCTCTACATCTTCTGGAATTGAAGATACTGAAGATAATTTGCTTAGAATGATAAACCCATCATCATCTGTTTCTTCAAGATAAAAATCACTTAAGTTCAAATCCTCATCTACCGGTCTACTATCAGCCTCAGAATGAGCAATTGGAATTATAACTTACTCTGGCTCCTTATCATCAATTTCATCATGAGTAGAAAGTATTTCTAATTCTGTCTGAACCTGTTGAGCTTGAGAAGCTGATGAAGACCTCACACCACCACCCTTTATTGAAATATTCACCGTTAGATATTCTCCATCTACTCCTATCTCCCCCTCATGGCTATTCTGAGGATCATAATCATCATGTTCATCATCACGGTGAGGACTTAGAGGAGAAGAGCAGGAAGTAAGTGGATATCGTACTCTAGTGCGAAACAATGCTTGAAGCGAAGTGCATCGTAGAACATCAAGATTGACTCGAGAAAACATACGACTAAAATATTCTTGCTCCAAAGCATCATAGAAATTAGGTGAGCGCGAGGGTGATGGTGGTAAAGTAACAATAGGAACAGCAGCAACAGCATCGGTTGGAGGTGATGTTGGTGGAAGTGTGTGAGTTGCCGTGAGAGCATGTAAGGATATATGTGCGGTATTATTCTTATATGTAGGGTGATACGTACTACTAGTCAGATTCGTGATATCCCCTTCTGATGGAGGTTGGGCAACAACTGGAGTTGTCACCGGTGAAGTTTCTTTCGAAGCATCCGCCTCTATGACTTTAGTCTCATGGGACTCTGAAAAGGTAGTAGAACTACCAGTCGGTTTAGCTCTCGCAGAGATATTACTATCTCTGACTCCTAAAATCATTGATATACCATGAGGTGGCACATCTCTTTTAGTTAACGACCCTTTCTCCAGACCTTGAGATTCAGAATCCGGAAGAGAAGTGGTTTGAACCAATGGATCACTTTCATGAACCAAGGGAACAGTCTGCTGGAAGTCTGATAAATATCCTGAAGGATTGTCATGTTGACTAATTTCCATGGGACACATCAGATCTTCCTTATCAAGATAAGCCGGACCTCGAGACCCTGTTATACGTTGAGGCACAGGAGGATTTCCAGCCGATACGCAGGGTGCCTTTTCTCCTTCGGCCGTTCTGGACTTCAACAATCGAGTTTTCTCAATCGATTGAGTCAACGCAGACTTTACTGCAGGGGAAGACTTTACTTCCTTAGATGCCGAAGCATCTTGCTGTGTAGGATTTATTATTAAGTCCTGTTTAGATTGGATGGGCTTATTGGTCTTTTTACCATCCATGCGTTTAGCTCTCTTGCCTATCGAAGCTTGTGCTCCATTTAGTGTAGGGCTTATTGTTATTATTGGATGTGATACGGAAATGGGTGAGGGTGATCTAATCGGCTCTAGGTCTTGATCCGTATCACCAACGGTTGGAGTAACTGTTTGGCGAACGATAGGTGTCGAAGTCCTAGATCTAGTTACTCGTTGGGTTGGTGGAGTCTGAATCATCTCATCGGGCATAAATTGAGTTCTCTTAGGAGAAAGTTCAGGAGATGACTCGGTTGCTGATGAATCGGTGTCACTGCTCACTTCGGGTGTTGTAGAAAGGGTTGGTTCAATCCTAGATGATCTAAGTTCCCTGATCCTCACGGGTTGAACTCTGTGTGCTACCCTATAACGTTTAAGATTTACCCTAAGTGGAGGATTAGCTGGCCTGGGTGATTGTACTACAGGTTCCTCTACAACCTCTGGGGCTGGAACCGCGACAGGTTCAACTTGTTCTTGTTGTATTGGGTTCGGAATAGGTATACCTACAGCCTCAAAATATGAACGCATTCGAGCGTCTTGGGGTGTAGCTAGCCCTACTAGCCAATTTGGAATTGGCGCAGTGAATTGGTTGTCAGATATCACCGGGGTATTCATCTTTAGCTCCCCAAATCTTTTCATCTGTAATCCATGTGTACCTGGTACAAATATATTTGCATTTCTGCAAGCAGTTATAGCATCATGGATAAAGATACAGAAAAACCTTTCACAAGGGATGTATGAAGCCCTTGGTTATCAACTTGGGCCTGAACCAAATCCCAAAGAAGTTCTGCATAGTCAGGAGTCTCTACTCTTGTGAAGGAGTAGAACAGCTTGAGCATTGGCACAGTAAGGCTGTCAGATCCACTCCTTGTCATCAGAAAGCATCTGTTGATGATTTAGAAGATCACATACCACCTTGAGTGTAGGTATTTCTTCTGAAACTTAGCCGGTGGAACATTGGTAGCTCCAACATAACCAAGATCGAAGATTGAGCTCATCATCTGCTGAGTAGCAGGGAAAGCATGAGCATTTTGTACAAGAGGAAGCCTAAAGATCCTCCTGAAGTCAGCCTTTGTGATACTCCTCATCCCTTGAACTCCTCTTAGCTCAAATTCAAAACTAGCTTGTGTACCCTCTGGATTTACAGCAGTATGTTGTGTAGCTTTCACAAACCTAATAGTTCTATACAGTAGCTCCAGATCTGTCATAGTCACACTGGCAGTAGAACTTAGAGCAGGCTATAATGTGTGTCTCTCCAGTATTGAAGTCCAGTAGTTGCAGGGAATTTTGGTTTCAGAGTTGATGAAGTGATTGTTCGCCATTTAGCTGTATAAATAAGAAATAGAAGACCACAAGATGTTTATAATAAAGCACATATCTCTATTCTTATTTTCCTTTGAAATCCTTTGTATTTTCAAGTTTTATAATTTTTATGGATTTTCTAAGTTATAAAAATCATTTATTCCAAACATGAACAAGTAATTGACAAACATGACATTCATATGATATTCATTACAGTACAAAACCATCATGTAAAGTCAATTATATAATACAAGGAATCAGAACAACACTTAGTCTATTTTAAGTACAATTCAAGCAGATTCGGTAGTCATGAAAACTTGAGATTCTGTAACCAAATAAGCTTGAGTTTTCATACCAAAGACTTAAATAAAGCATGCAAGATTTTTCAAGTTGAAAATCACATTATTTTTAAAGTACCAAATTACAGATTCGGTATCATACCAAGAACAGATTCGGTATCTTTAAAAATCACATATAATCACCCAAACATGCATATTCAGTCTTATATCATGCAAAAACATAGTCATAATCAATTAACAACTCAAACAAATCAGGAAAAACATATTAATGACTTGAACAGACACGGTACTGTAGCAAGAACACATTCGGTATGTACAAAATCCATCAAATACTCCATTAAACATGTAATCAGACTCGGTCAATTGATAGATCAACTAATTTAACATACATTTGACAAGATTTCATGTTAATTAACCAAATTAGATGAGTTTAATCTAAGAATTAAGAAGTTCGAGTCAGATTCGGTATAAACAACACTTTTTCAAAATTAAGAGTCACAATCATGTTATTTGCATTATTTTCTGTTTTATAAATGTCCAATTATCTCAGATCTACAATATGTGCAACTTAGATTCAATTAAAACAAAGAATTACCAAGAAAATGAAGTTACAGAAGACGGGATTCGGTAGATTAGGCAGATTCGATAGATTAGTCCAGATTCGGTATGCAATTAGAATAAAATGAGAGAAAGTTTGACTTTGACCCTGCTATTTATAGATACCGAATGGTTTGAAGACATGGGCTTTAACGAATGGGCCTTAATTACCGAATGCAGTCCATTTTCCAAATTTAAACAAATTCACTTCAAATTTTGACAAATCTTTATCAAAAATCATTCAAGATTATCACATTTTTAATGAAAAACATTTATGAGACAATTTTTGAAAACTTTGAACTTACCGAATCTGTATTTTTGGTTGTCAGATTATGTATAATGCTAAAAATAGCATTTATTCAGTAAAATGCAAATCTTTTTGAATTTTATCTTTTTCAATTTTTATGAATTTTCTCAAAACAAGATTTGTACTTAGAAAAACTTTAAATTATGAACAAAGTACAAATCTTCAGTGATACCAATTGTTAAAACGGGTTGCATACTGAGTTGTGTACAAGCCTTAGTGAATTATTTCAGATATAAAACAAAGAATTTATGAATTCACTTTTGAAAAACAATTTTCTTTTCATTTTCTCCCTTTTTCTCCCCCTCAAAATGTGATATACAAGAAAGTAAATCACCATTTTGATATATTTCCAAGAAAATGAATTAACTCCCCCTTGAAATATGATATCAATGAGTTACCTCCCCCTTTCGTAACCATTGAAAAATAAACCCAGGAAGTTAACAGAATTCTAAAAGGCTCCCCCTTGAAAAAAAAATATCTAAAGCAGAAGAAAACAGTTGCTCCTCCTAGAAAGTATCTACTCCCCCTAAACACAAGATCCCAAGTATAAGTCCCAAAAGATCTAAGGAATGTCAAGCACTATATTCTACCATGCCAATTTCTTTGATCAAGAATTTTAGCCTAAGTTCATCTAAGGGCTTAGTGAACATGTCAACTAATTACACTTTGGTAGGCACAAAGTATAACTCTACATCCCCTTTCTCTACATGGTCCTTAATGAAATGATAACGAATATCTATGTGTTTAGTCTTAGAATGCTGGACCGGGTTGCTTGTAATTGCAATAGCACTTTGTGAATCACAGTAAATTGGGGTCTTAGAAATCTTAAAGCCATAGTCCAAAAGTTGAATTTGCATCCACAAAACTTGTGAACAACAGTGAGCTGCAGCAATGTACTCAGACTCGGCTGTTGATAAAGACACACAGTTCTGCTTTTTGGATGACCAACCAACTAGCCTATTCCCCAACATCTGAATTGATCCAGATGTGCTCTTTCTATCAACATGGCAACTGCCATGATCCGCATCAGTATAAGCAGTGAGATTGAAATCGGATCCATGAGGATACCGGATTCCAAGGTTAGATGTACATTTAAGGTACTGAAAAATCCTAAAAACCGCTATGGAGTGGGATTTCTTAGGGTTTGACTAAAGGCGTGCATATGCAGTTAAAGCAAGTGTAATATCTGGTCTACTTGCAGTCAGATACATTAAAGAACCAACCATGCTTTGATAAAGTGTAATGTCAAAGGGTTCCCCATTAGCATCAGCATCCAGTAAAGTCCTCATTGGGGTTGTCATTGGTTTTAAAGCAGTCATTTTAAAACGTTTTAGCATATCATTGATATACTTTGTTTGACTGATAAAAATCTCATTTGGTAATTGTTTTACTTGTAACCCCAAGAAGAAATTAAGCTGGTCAAGCATGCTTATTTCGAATTTGTTGGCCATAAGGTCACCAAATTCTTTGCATAAGACCGGGGACGTGGAACCAAAAATAATATCATCAACGTAAATTTGAACCAAAAGAATGTGACCGTGGTTTTTACGGATGAATAGCGTTGTATCAATCATTCCACGAGAGAAGCCATTTCCAGCAAATACTTTGTCAAGGTCTCATACAATGCACGCGGTGCTTACTTCAGATCATACAAAGCTTTCTCAAAGTAGTAGACGTGGTTTGGATAAATGGGATCGACAAAACCTTCTGGTTGATCAACATAAACTTCCTCTTGAAGATGACCATTCAGAAATGCAGTTTTGACATCCATTTGAAACACCGTGAACTTCATATGAGAAGCAAATGCAAGGAAAAGACGAATAGCCTCAATCCTAGCAACCGGAGCAAACGTTTCATCATAATCAATACCATCTTGTTGTCGATATCCCTTGGCCACAAGACTTGCCTTATTTCGAACCACAATTCCATCAGAATCCTTCTTGTTCTTAAAAATCTACTTAACCCCTATCGGTCGTTGACCCATTGGTCTTGGAACTAATCGCCATACTTTTAACCATTCAAATTGATTGATCTCTTCTTGCATTGCTACCACCCAGTTCAGATCTAGTAAAGCTTGAGCAACCGTTGTTGGTTCAATCTTACTAAGAAATGCAGTGTATAGACAAATATTCAGAGTAGCTCTTCGAGTTGAGACTGGAGCAGATGCATCACCAATAATAAGATCTATCGGATGACTTTTAGTCCATCGGTTGTTATGTGGAAGAGGTTGTACATCAGTGGTATCCATTGAAACATCAACCGTTGTTGACATTGAGCCTTGATCTGCTTGATCTGATGTAACACCTTCTAATGGATTCATATGAGTGTCTGGAGAAACAACTGGAGTTGTATCAACGGATGAATCTTGAATTGGTTCAAGATTATTAGTAATAGGAGGTAGGAGGGAGGATGAAGTAGCAACAGGTGAATCAGTTGGTGTTGTATCTTCATCAAAAAAAACTTGGTTGAGTCTCTACAATAGTTGACTGTGATGGTGTAACCGGTACGGCTTGAACATTTGAATTCCGTTGAGGAGCATAGAGATTATCAAACAAGATATCCAGTTCCTCTGTTGTTACTGTAGGAACACCCTTCTTCAAGAAAATTGAATTTTGCGCGGAAGAAGTAGTAGCCAGGTTAGGATCGGGTTTTGAACTGAGTTGTTCAAAATCCATTCCCGATAACTCATCGAACCTTACATTGATACTTTCCTTGATCGTCTTCGTTTGTTTGTGATAGACACGATAGGCAACTTTGTTTGAAGAATAACTGAGAAAAATGGCCTGATCGCCATGAGGATCAAACTTCCGAGGCTGTCAAAATCGTTAAGCACATAGCATATACAACCAAAGACACAGAAATATTTGACATTCGGGCGTCTACCATATAGTAACTCATAAGGAGTTTTACCAAAGCTTTTATTAATAATGCAGCGATTTTGGGTATAACATGCAGTGGAAATGGCCTCCCCCCACATTTTTTGAGGTAGTTTGGAGTAAGCAAGCATCGTTCGAGCTACCTCGCACAATGTACGATTACGTCATTCGACTACTCCATTCTGTTGTGGGGTGCGTGCAGCAGAGAACTGATGTTCAATGCCTTGGTCTTTCAAATAACTATCAAGCAGGTCATTCTTAAATTTCGTCCCATTATTAGTTCGAATACTCTTAACATATTTGTTAAAAGAGCGTTGAGTCTTTTTAATGAACTCAATGATAATGGCGGGGGTTTTTGACTTAGTCTGTAGAAGGAAAATCCATGTAAATCGGGTATAGTCATCAACAATGACAAGCACATGTTTCCGGCCACCAAGGCTAGAAACCCTCATGGGTTCACATAAGTCCATATGCAATAATTGCAAGGATGCTAAAGTACTGAGTGTTGCTTAAGCGGATGAGAAGTCCATTTCAGCTTACCCATCGCACATGATGGACACACATGATGCTTATCATATTGAAAGCTTGTAATACCATCAACTAAGTCTTTAGAGACTAGTCAATTAATACCCTTGTAATTCAGGTGTGACATCTGGTGATGCCATAACCATGAATTCTCCTTCGTTGACCGAGTAGCCAAACACATGGTTTCATGTGATGGTGCATCATTGAGGTCAATAGTATAAAGTGAAGCACAACATTTACCAACAAGCAGATCGTTTCCATCGGTGGATTGCACCGAGCATTGGCGACGTTCAAACAGAACTTTGAGATCTCCGTCACAAAATTGGCTGACAATAAATAAACTGCACCCCAAACCCTCAACATATGAGACCCGTTTGATCGTTATGCCAGTCTTCACAAAATCTCCATAACCCGTTATTGCTGCAATCTCATCATTTCCAAAAGTAACCGTTCCTAGGAATTTGTTAACGAAATTGACAAGCAAGGATTTATCGCCTGTCATGTGTCGAGAACAACCGGAATTGATATACCAAACACAGACGTTGAAACCCTGTAAACGTTAATTTCCTAGAGTTTAGGTACCCAAAGTTTCTTGGGTCCTCTACGGTTAGTACCAACAATAAACTTTGGATCAACAACGAGAAAATCACGTAAAGCAACATGCAAGTTAGACAATAAAGCATCATTCAAAACCACATTACATGAAGCATCATACGCAATATCAAGTTTTACATCGTTATCAAAAGTCTTAACACACAACTTATTCCATGCCGATGTTTTGTTCACTGACGAAAATCAAAAAACATGAGATGATTTCCTAGTTCGAATAGCAGATTGCTTTGGTTTGGTTGCTACTTTCTTAGTCGTTGACTTAGGAATCCATACAGACTTGTAAATCAAATTTGGATTATGACCTGTGACACGAAAAACACCTTTGTTAGTTAGACGTCCAAACTTTTCAGTTGACACATGAGATGATTGATTTTGCAAAATTTCTAATTTGATTTTACGTTCCTTTACATCATACTCACTCAAATCAGGTTTAAGACTCTTGTGTTGTGTAGACTTGACTGATTTTGTTAAAAGACTCTCCTTTGATTTATTTGACATTGGAATCATAGGAATCTTTTCAGTTAACACGGAACCACTTTGAGAATGAACTTTCTTGACAACAAATTGCGTTGAAGGTGCAACTTTTGAAACACGTCTACCAAATTGAGAACGTAATGGGTTTTTAATAATAGTAATGGGTTTTGCATCCTTAGATGTTGTTTTCCCCTTACCCGTCTTAGTAATCCCACCAACACATTCAGACACATTGGTTTCAACAGACAATGATTGCTTAAGTGTGTTAGCCTATTTCATTTGAATTATCTTTTGTTTTAAGCTCTTAATCTCAAGACATAATTCCTCAGCAGAAACTATCACTTCACCTTCCTTAAAATCATAAGTACATTCTTTCTTAGGAAGTGGAGGCAATTTATCACACAAAGCAAGCATTTGTTCTAATGATTGACACTTAAGTTGCAAATCAACATTTTCCTGTTCAACTATAGCTATTATACGTTTCAAGTTTCGTACAACAGGTATATTATCATAAAATTCATTCAAAGGATCAATTGTTGCATTAAAGTCTATCAAATTTTCAACAGTCGGTTCATCTCGAGGTTCTACCTTTACATCTAAAGCAGTTTGACCTAGGAATTCTGTTTCAAAGAAAACAGTTAGTTCATGTGCTAGGTCTTCACGGAAAACATTATCAGAACATGCAGGTTAAGCCGGTAGAATTGGTGTCACATCAAAAGTTGATTCATCAAACACTTCATCTATATTAACAATGCTAGAACTAGGGTTGTTAAACACTTCATTCTCAAGCATTAAAATGTATTTCTCTAACATGAGTGTAGGAATGTAAACCAATCTACGTGTAGGCACATAATTAACACATTGCACGTTCTTTTCAGTTTCAACAAGTTCCTTCAAGAAATCAGGATTTGATTTACCCATTTTAGCATTAATTTCCTCATACATTAAGCTAATTTGATGGTATTTTTTAGATTTATGATTAACAATAATATCATCAAAATCAGCATCAGAAGCATGCACAAAATGAGATGGTAAATCAGCTTGAAAGTAATTAGAATGATATAATCCTGGAATTTTTTTGGAAGCATCATCTAAAATCTTAGGATCTTCATAACCCAACCCCCACTTTTCACCATGAATCGTTCTTGGTCTATTCATGAAAATTGTTTGTTTTGAAAGTTCCATATCAATGATAGCTTTGGATTGCTCTGTGCGATAGAGTTTTTCCTCATATCGAGCAAGTTGTGCTTTCATTTGAAAAGACTCTTTTGACAGTGAAGAAATTTCAGTGTTCTTTTCAATTATGGTGTTTTCCAATTGAATAATTTTCTTGTTTAGCTTTGAAAGTGTGGGTTCATGTTGGTTTTTCAGATCAGAAAGATCTTTTTCTAAAAATTGAACTTCTTCTGCAAGTCGTTCTGATTTTAGACGATAATCTGTCATTTCGACTTTAATCGGATGAATTGATTTTTTAAAATCTTCCAACTCAGTTTCAGTTGAGCTGAGTTGACAGTCAATCTTTGCAATTCCGATTGTAATTTTGATGAAGAAGGTCTGGTCTCAAAAAGTTTGATTTTATCTTTTAAAACCTTGTTTTCAGATTTTAAACCTTTGACCTCTTTTTGACATTGAGACCAGATTCTTCATCATGTCATTTTGCACTTTTATAAAATCAGGTGAGATTTAGGATGATTGTTGAAAGGATCCAAAACTAATCATCCGGACGATGTCCATATTGATTACAAACGAATTACAACAGTTGATAACATCGCGAGGTACTTGACCTCTATATGATACATTTTACAAACGTTGCATTTATTCTTAAAAGGCAATCTATCTTTACATAAAAAAAAATTAATAAACTCGTCAAACATTTCTCGATATCCAAATGACCTAAACTGTCATTTACTTAATAAATGTCTTTAATGATCTTCAATGACTCGAATGCAACGTTCTTGTATCATGGCTTAAATGGTCCCAACTAGTATCCTTAATATGAGCTAACGCACAGCGGAAGTCTTAATTCATACCTGAGAATAACATGCTTTAAAACGTCAACATAAAGTTGGTGAGATATATAGGTTTGATGCTAGCAGCGATATAACGATGGACCACAAGATTTCATATATAAACATTTTAATAAAAATATTCTAAGTGGTTGAGCACTTGGTAACCATACTTAACAATTAATCACGTCGCATATTCCCTTTAATATGAAATCTTACTACACTGTACCAAGTGTAGTCACGAAACGAAGTACTGTGCAACCGTTGAATACTGGTCGTCCAGTCCGGTTGGGGTTGTCAGGCCCGATAGATCTATCAACAGGATTCGCGTTTACAATACCGCTGTAAATATTAGTTACCAAGCTACAGGGAAGTATGCCAGTGGTACAACTCAACGTAGAATATATTTTTCAGTTACTTGTGTCCATAATGTAAAACATAAAATACATGTATTCTCATCCCGAAATATTTAGAGTTTAAAAGTGGGACTATATACTCACTTTCGTCTTGAAGATATATATATAATTTGACTTGGTCTCCGGTTGATATCACGAACCTATCCATATATAATATATCAATACCTTTTCTTTTTTAAACAAACGTCACATATATATACTTGTTATACTTTTAATACTTTGAATAATTCCTTAGTCCGTAGTTAGCAGTTCGTTGTTAGTAATTCAATTTTAATGGTTCATATTTAGATGTTTAATAAACCCCCAATGAAATAAATAAAACCCTCATCGTATATGTATTGGTCGAGATTAATCTTGACCCACGGTACCGGTGTTGTCAAATGACGTGTTGCGTACATAAAGTACCGGTGTTGTCAAATGACGTGTTGCGTACAATCATGGGATCTTATGATTAATCTTCTCGTATTGTTTACGGGTGATCCTGAACCATATAAAATTGAATTATGAGTACATATATATAAAATATCATGTTATTTTAGAAAGATGTGATTTTATTTAATTTTTCCCAATTAATCCCGAAGTTAAACAAGTCTTGGATAACCAATTTTGTTTCGGTCATAGTTTCTTCGTTACAAATCCGTTTTCGTTGATTCAACTTGCCATCTCCTTGGATCGAGTTCCTCTTTAAGACTATGAACTGAAAATACCTTGGTTTGTATTCAAAATCACACGGCATAGGTGAAACTTTAGTGAAACTTATGAAGTTAAACATTTTCCTTTATTTAAACAACCTTAAATGATTATTTTTCTAAAAATACTTATACTTTGAATTAAATCATGAAATTTTTATGTGTTATCATATTCATAGTAAAAATCATTTTTCCAGAACATAAACCTCTAACTCAAAGTTTAAGATAGTTTTTAATTATCCAACCCAAAACAGTCCCCGGTGGCACTCCGACGTCGTAAAAACAGTTTTTAAGATATTCTTTGAAAAACCAAATTATACCTTGTTAAATTAGCATATATTTAAGTTATATTACAGGTCTTGAAGTATTTTAAAAGTTAAGTTAGAAGGATCTATTTAGTTTGCAAACAAGTTTGAAAACATTCAAACTATGTTCTTGTTGTTAAACTTTTATACCACAAAATAAGATAGCTATATATATATGAATCGAATAAGGTTATGAACATAGATACTACCTCAAGTTCCTTGGACAAGGTTGCTGTAAAAGAGGAGTAAGAAGCTAGAATCAAAAGGGTGATGGAAGTGGATGAAAGATTGGAAGTAAGTTTGTGTTCTTGGAAGGATTTCTTGAAGTGTTTTTGTATGGTTTTCTTATGGTGTTTAAGTAAGGTTTTTGAAGCTAGATCTTCATGGAACTTTGCTGAATGTTTATGGAGTTTAATGTTCTTGAGAGTGTGGGTGTTTTTAGCTAGAGAATGGAAGTAAAAATGAAACAAAATGAGGATACATATATACTCCTAAAAAAATGTTTATGTAGTAGACATGGACAAATTTTTAGTTTGTATTTTTGTAATTAGTCTTACAATCATTCAAAAGTAATTACCTTATACATAAGGCATGAACAAGGGCTGGTTAGGTGGTGATTTGATGTGTATATACCAATAGTAAATACGTATAGAAGCTAGGTATGATACGAGTACAAATACTCTAGATATACGTATAGAAATTTTGTGAAAAATGGAATGAGGATTCAAATATAGCTATCTTTTGTGAATACACTTATATGATTTTATGTATTTAAGTCTTTAAAAGTGATTAAATACATTACTTATACGATATATGTATAAACATTATAAGTCTTAAGTATTTATGTCAAATAACGTTACGTATAGTTATCGTTTTGAAAACTTAAGTTAGTAGTTTCAAAATATACTTATAACTTATTGTTATTAATACAAAATGAGATATTAAAACATTCATTAATCATGTTAAATATGTATATATACATATATATACACAAACGTATAATTATCATATATTGTATAGTTCGTGATATCATCGGTCAAACTAGACGGTCAAACGTTGTGTAAAACTCTTTTCGGAAACATAAATCTCAACAATTTGGATTGCTTATCATGTTGGTAAGGTTTAATTTATGTAAATATTAATCTTATAAGTATAGAATGATCGAAAAAGTGCGGGTCAACTTTAGGGTTTTTGCTTATCGTGTCGGAACCATATAGAGATTAGAGTTTAAATTTGGTCGGAAATTTCCGGGTCGTTACAGTACCCATCCGTTAAAGAAATTTCGTCCTCGAAATTTGGTAGAGGTTGTCATAAACAACAATAGGAATGTTTTCATGACGAATATGAGGTAATAATGAAATTTTATCATTATTGAAAGATTTAGATAAAACGATTTGGTTATGTGAGACGCACGAGCGAAGCTATCACAAAAGAGTGAAATGAGTAAATATAGAATTGTTGTAACCGATGACGTGATTATGATCGATTTCCGGGATTTAAGGGTTTTAAAGAAAATCTTATGTAATAAGATTTAGTTTTGCGGCGATCAGGATCTTCTTTGATTTAACGCGGCAATCTGTTTTGATTTCTTTGTCGAATATTTCACTATAAATTTACCTCCTTCCCTTTCTTTCTTCCCACATCTTCTATTCTTTCTCTTTAGTTCCTACTTTAAGACATTCGCTAATATGCTCCATCCCATTCTAACCCTTGTTATATTTCTAACTTTCATATCTTTCATTCTTCTTTTTCATCTATCACCAGAAGAATCTATTCTCTTTTATCCTTTCCTTGGAATTATAATGTTTTTAATTCTCCCGTGCCTTTACGTTGCAATACGTATTGATATGCACGGTTTGTAGTTTCGGGGTTGTTGTTAGGTTTTATACCTTCCCTTATATTTCGATGTTCCTACTCCCGTCCCTTAAAATCATTGTCATCCACAGTTAATGCTCTCTCTTATTTGCTGTGGTTTATGTTCCTATTTCTATTCTGAAGTTTTGTCCCTTCATTTCTTCTTCCCGTCCTCGAGCCAAGCGAACAATGGTCCGAAATTCGTAGGTAGGAAATTTGGAATGAACCTTGCTATTGGTTTTAGAATGAAATTGTAATGGCACGATCTTGATTCGTTAAATTACTCGAATATTCCGAAAAAAAAATAGAACTATCAAGGTGATACGTTCTAATATGTTTGAAGACTTGATAGAATGTAAGAGCCGTGTAACATGGCACATGATGATGGTACTGTGAATCATCACATTCCATTAGAAACTTAACATGACTTACTGTAATATAATGAAGTTGATCAAGTTTCATTATATTATACTAATTCATGTATCAGTTCCCAACACTACTTCAAAACATTCATATTTTTAAACTTAGAGATTTCAGAATTTAGAAACTAACACAGTTTCTTTTATATTGTAGCGCAGATGTTACGGAGAGTTAAATGATCGCAGATAGGAATAGTTGTAAAAATATCTCCAGAAATATGAAAAATATGTATAACGAATGAAGATATCTTATAATATCTAAGATAAAATGATGGTGAAGAATATCATCTTGAAAAGTTTAGAATAAGGAGCAGTGTTCTTACTAACGGTTTCAGCAGGCACTGGATCATTTGGATCCTTTGAAGGCAGGTTCTGTTTTCATGATTTGTTCACGGCCTCCTTCATACTTTGCTCAATCCGTTTTCCAGTTCCAAACCTTCTCTTTTTCTCAGCTTTACCACCATACCATTCTTTATCATCAATCTTTTGATTGTTAAAGTCGTTTACAGTTTTTGCTGCTTCATCAGCATTTCAAGAGCTACTTCATAGTTCAGGGTGTTTTCATAAATCATGAAAGGATTTGAATGCGAATTGTAATCGTCAAGTTACGAATGAGGTTTAAGATAAAATCAAGTGGCAAACTTGAAGAATTGTTTAGTTTCATATGTTACAATCAACATTTTAATTCATTTTAATTGTCCAATGTTTTCTTCTTTATGCCACTTGTTGGATTCTGGTAGGTCAAAATCCGAATATGAAATTTGATTGAAAATGGTTATTCTGGGGTGAGCGGATACGAATATCGGTGGTTGTAAGTAAGATAATAGATAACCGTTGAATCAGATTCAAGAATGTACAATATAACTTATTAATGTGAATTCTAAATATTCCTCGGGTACTACCCACCCGTTAAAATATTTTCATCATTAATAGTTTGTACGAAGGAATTTTTAATTACTATCTTTATGAAAATATACTTGCATATATATTTTCTTCAGAGATAATCATAGATTTAATGAGTCAATAAGATATTAAACTCATTTGATTTATCGTTAATTCTAGATTACATAATCTCTAAGACTTTAGAAATTACATAATCGTCATACGATACGTAAAGCGAAGATAATCGATGTAGAACGATATATAGAACGAAGATCATACTCGAAGTACAGATATTGAGTCGTGTGATGTTGATATTCGAGATACAGATTGTGATGTTGAGATTGTGATTGGGGTGATAAAGGTACTGTCGGCGTTGACGATGGTAGTACGGATTATGCTGCTGGTGCTGCTGTTGGTGTTTGTAACCTTCGCACCATATTCTCCAAAACCACTACCCGAGCACGGAGTTCGTTGACTTCTTCTATTATACCGGGATGATTGACGGTTGGAACGAGCGAATGAACAAGATTTGAAATATGGGATAGTATGTAATCATGACGAGATACTCTAGAAATGAGCGAGAAAATGGTGTTTCGAATGGGTTCGCCGGTAAGTGCTTCAGGTTCATCGTTAAGAGGGCAATTTGGTGGATGAAATGGATCACCTTCTTCTTGCCTCCAGAAATTTAGTATATTACGAACCCATCCCCAGTTCATCCAGAATAGATGATGGGAAATTGGTTGATCCATTCCGGTGACGCTGTTCACGGAGCTCGAATGGAAATCCATGTCGGCGTAGCTATCGAAGTCGGAGGAATTCGAACTGGATGAAGAATTCATCTTGTATAGTTGGAGAAATGAATTTTTTTGGTTTGGAATAGATTATAGGATTTGGGTTTGATACTCTTCAATACATAATTTTCATATGTATATATAATACCGAAATCCCGTGAATTACGGAGAATCTTTGAAATTCGTCGGGCAATGTTTATAGTAATAGATACGCTAGGATATGAATTTTGTCTATACACTATCGATGCACTAGATGCAGTAAGACGTGTCTAGACTAAAGAATGATAAGCAGGCAACTCCCTAAGGATGATAAGCAGATGGTTTCCGACTAGAAATGATAAGCAAAACTTTTTAGCAGGTAGATACGGTCAAAGTCCAGACTCACTAATGTATCCTAACAACTACCAGTTAGACACACTAATGCAAGGCCTGGTTCGCTAAGACCAACGCTCTGATACCAACTGAAAGGATCCAAAACTAATCATCCGGACGATGTCCATATTGATTACAAACGAATTACAACAGTTGATAACATCGCGAGGTACTTGACCTCTATATGATACATTTTACAAACGTTGCATTTATTCTTAAAAGGCAATCTATCTTTACATAAAAAAAAATTAATAAACTCGTCAAACATTTCTCGATATCCAAATGACCTAAACTGTCATTTACTTAATAAATGTCTTTAATGATCTTCAATGACTCGAATGCAACGTTCTTGTATCATGGCTTAAATGGTCCCAACTAGTATCCTTAATATGAGCTAACGCACAGCGGAAGTCTTAATTCATACCTGAGAATAACATGCTTTAAAACGTCAACATAAAGTTGGTGAGATATATAGGTTTGATGCTAGCAGCGATATAACGATGGACCACAAGATTTCATATATAAACATTTTAATAAAAATATTCTAAGTGGTTGAGCACTTGGTAACCATACTTAACAATTAATCACGTCGCATATTCCCTTTAATATGAAATCTTACTACACTGTACCAAGTGTAGTCACGAAACGAAGTACTGTGCAACCGTTGAATACTGGTCGTCCAGTCCGGTTGGGGTTGTCAGGCCCGATAGATCTATCAACAGGATTCGCGTTTACAATACCGCTGTAAATATTAGTTACCAAGCTACAGGGAAGTATGCCAGTGGTACAACTCAACGTAGAATATATTTTTCAGTTACTTGTGTCCATAATGTAAAACATAAAATACATGTATTCTCATCCCGAAATATTTAGAGTTTAAAAGTGGGACTATATACTCACTTTCGTCTTGAAGATATATATATAATTTGACTTGGTCTCCGGTTGATATCACGAACCTATCCATATATAATATATCAATACCTTTTCTTTTTTAAACAAACGTCACATATATATACTTGTTATACTTTTAATACTTTGAATAATTCCTTAGTCCGTAGTTAGCAGTTCGTTGTTAGTAATTCAATTTTAATGGTTCATATTTAGATGTTTAATAAACCCCCAATGAAATAAATAAAACCCTCATCGTATATGTATTGGTCGAGATTAATCTTGACCCACGGTACCGGTGTTGTCAAATGACGTGTTGCGTACATAAAGTACCGGTGTTGTCAAATGACGTGTTGCGTACAATCATGGGATCTTATGATTAATCTTCTCGTATTGTTTACGGGTGATCCTGAACCATATAAAATTGAATTATGAGTACATATATATAAAATATCATGTTATTTTAGAAAGATGTGATTTTATTTAATTTTTCCCAATTAATCCCGAAGTTAAACAAGTCTTGGATAACCAATTTTGTTTCGGTCATAGTTTCTTCGTTACAAATCCGTTTTCGTTGATTCAACTTGCCATCTCCTTGGATCGAGTTCCTCTTTAAGACTATGAACTGAAAATACCTTGGTTTGTATTCAAAATTGATAATGCTAAAAACGAACATATATTTCATAGCATTATTCCTCAAGAAAGACAAGCTTTTAGTTGCAATTGTTCTATTTACAAGTGATATTCGTTTAAATAATAAAAGGTGAAGACAAAAGACAGATTCGACGATTTGAAGACGCAAACGACCAAAAAGCTCAAAAGAACAAAAGACAATCAAAAAGGTTCCAATTATTGATAAGAAACGTCTCGAAATCACAAGAGTACAAGATTCAAAACGCAAAGTACAAGATATTAAATTGTACGCGAGGACGTTCGAAAAACCGGAACCGGGACCAGAGTCAACTCTTAACGCTCGACGCAACGGACTAAAAATTACAAGTTAACTATATATATAAATATAATATAATATATAATTAATTATATTAATTATATATATATTATATATATATATTATTAAAACCGTCGGCAGCCAGAAACTCCAAGGGAGTAAATTGAAAATACCTCTCCGCGACTCGCGGAGTTTGAAGGGCTTTTTGCCGCGAGTCGCGGAGCCCCAAAAATCATTCCTGGCTATAAATCAACCCGAATTCTGATCAAAATATCATCATTTTTTTCTTCTCTTCATACGAAGTAATATATATTTATATTTATAATTTATATTTTAATTTTAATTATAATTCTAATAATAAGGGTATGTTAGCGAATGTTGTAAGGGTGTAAGTCGAAATTCTGTCCGTGTAACGCTACGCTATTTTTAATCATTGTAAGTTATGTTCAACCTTTTTATATTAATGTCTCGTAGCTAAGTTATTATTATGCTTGTTTAAAACGAAGTAATCATGATGTTGGGCTAATTACTAAAATTGGGTAATTGGGCTTTGTACCATAATTGGGGTTTGGACAAAAGAACGACACTTGTGGAAACTAGACTATGGGCTATTAATGGGCTTTATATTTGTTTAACTAAATGAAAGTTTGTTAATGTTAATATAAAGATTTACAATTGGGCGTCCCTATAAATTACCATATACACTCGATCGGACACGATGGGCGGGGTATTTATATGTACGAATAATCGTTCATTTAACCGGACACGGGAATGGATTAATAGCCACTAGAATAATTAAAACAGGGGTGAAATTACATTCAAGGGTAATTGGTGTAATTGTTAACAAAGTAGTAAAACCTTGGTTTACACGCAGTCGATAACCTGGTGTATTCATTAAACAAAGTATTAAAACCTTGTTACAATTCGAATCCCCAATTAGTTGGAATATTTATCTTCGGGTATAATAATAATTTGACAAGGACACTTGCAATTTATATTTATGACTGATGGACTGTTATGGACAAAAACCAGACGGACATATTGAATAATCCAGGACAAAGGACAATTAACCCAAGGGCATAAAACTAAAATCAACACGTCAAACATCATGATTACGGAAGTTTAAATAAGCATAATTCTTTTATTTCATATTTTATTTCCTTTATTTTATATTTAATTGCACTTCTAATTATCGCACTTTTATTTATTGTTATTTTATTTTATCGCACTTTTAATTATCGTACTTTTAATTATCGCAATTTTATTTTATCGCATTTTTATTATTCGCAATTTCATTATCGTTATTTACTTTACGCTTTAATTTAAAGTCTTGTATTTATTTTATATTTTACATTAGGTTTTAACTGCGACTAAAGTTTTAAAATCGACAAACCGGTCATTAAACGGTAAAAACCCCCCCCTTTATAATAATAATATTACTTATATATATATTTGTAATTTTAATAAAAGTAAACTAATATAGCGTTGAGCTTTGCTTAAAGATCTCCCTGTGGAACGAACCGGACTTACTAAAAACTACACTACTGTACGATTAGGTACACTGCCTATAAGTGTTGTAGCAAGGTTTAAGTATATCCATTCTATAAATAAATAAATATCTTGTGTAAAATTGTATCGTATTTAATAGTATTTCCTAGAAAAATAATAGCTATTTTATATACACCTCGTTCGACATCAAGTATTTTTGGCGCCGCTGCCGGGGACAACATCTTAAAAGCCGGAAGCGCAACGCTAATAATAAAAAAAAAAAAAAAAGATTTTTATCTACTTTTATTAAAAGTCGTTTTTGTAAAATTACGTTTTAAAAATTCGAAAAATATAAGAAAAAAAACAAAAATATAAGTATTTTTAGGATTTTGTTAAATATTTAAGTTTTATAAGTTTCTTTATCTTTATTTTAATTTATAAAAATATAAATTTTATTAAAAATCGTTTATTTAAACTAAAAACAGAAAAAAAGAAAATAAAAAAAAAAAAAATAAAGAAAAACGCGTAAAAAGTGAAACCTGTCAACTGTTTTTCTGAACCCCGCGACTCGCTGGGTTTTCCTCTTTATTCACCGCAACTCGCGGAGGCCCTCTGACACTCGGACAAAAACCCTAATCACGGGTTATTATTTATTATTATTATTATTATTATTAAAACCTAATTACTATTATTATTATTATTAGATTTAATTTTACTTTTTATTTAATTTGTTGTATTTTGTTAAATTAGTTTTAATAAAATTGTATTATTTGTAGTTTTAATAAATAAATAATATAAAAATAATATTTTTATAAAAATTGTACTTTTTACAACTTTTTGTATATTTTTATATTTTGTACCTTTTTAATCGTTGTAGCGTAATATTTGTATTTTTTAGCTCATAATTAATTTTAAACTTAGTTTTAGCTATAGTTATTTTTACTCCTAGATTTTTAGGCTTTGCCGTAGAATTCCTTAAGTGCTTTTTCTTTAGACTAAGAATTAGGTGCTTTAGAATTTTGCGACGCCTTTTTAAGTTTTAGTTTCTTTTTAAGTTATTTCCATTTGGGATTTAGTTTTTCTTGTAAGCTTTAATATTTTTAGACCTTTTACTATGTATCAATTATCATTCCAATTAGTAATTTCAATTTGCGATTATAATTTTAAGCTAGTTGTAGTAATAAGGTTAAATTAGTTAAGTATTTTTAAGTTTTTATAAGTTTCTTTTATTTTTCCGTCACCTTTTATTTTTCAACCATTTTTCTTTTTCGACCTTTTGCGACGAACTCTTTTTCTCTCTTATTTCTCGCCATTCTAGTTTTTAGGACTTAGAATTTTTTTTCTACTTCTTCTCTAAATTTCTTAAAATTACGAAAATTTATTTTAAGTGGTTAAATTGATAGACATCAAAATTTTCTGGTTCGTAGTAATAGTTGGATTTGTACGTGGACCGGGTTATTGGAGCCAAACAGTCCTCAATTATATTGAGACCAAACGAATCCTGCCCCTCTGCTGCATCTTTTGGCTATTCGAAACGTGGGCAAAATCAGAAAAGTCTATTGATTGGATAACTTATTATAATTTTTCTTTCCTTTTTAAAACTAATAGGATATTCTGTGAATGCACCGAGCAAGACGTTCACCACCTTTTGTACGTTCACCACCTGTAACTCGATCAAGACATCGTTTAACAAATATAACCGCCGTTGATTTTTCTTTAGAATCGTCATCCAGTCGACCAAGTACTTCAGTTCAAATTTCCGATAATCCATTTTTCGAAACAAACCTCACAATTGAGAATCCAGAAAATATTCAGGAACGGTTCATAGATCCTGAACCATTAAACTTTCCTCCGGAACCACCAATCATTCAAACAGAGATTGTTGAGGAACGAACCATTAAATCTGAAGCATCTAGTGATAACGAGTCAACAAATTCAATTATGGAGAATCTGGAACCTTTAAGTATGGAAGACCGAATGAGAGCTAAACGCACTGGCCAAGGTCACGCAATTACTCATCCAGACATTAATGTGCCAGATTATGAAATCAAAGGACAAATTCTACACATGGTGACTAATCAATGCCAATTTAGTGGTGCGCCGAAGGAAGATCCAAATGAACATCTACGTACCTTTAATAGGATCTGCACACTATTTAAAATCCGAGAAGTGGAGGATGAACAGATATATCTCATGTTATTTCCCTGGACTTTAAAGGGAGAAGCCAAAGATTGGTTGGAATCGTTACCCGAAGGGGCGATTGATACATGGGACGTTTTAATTGACAAATTTCTTAAACAATTCTTTCCGGCATCTAAAGCCGTGAGACTTCAAGCAGAAATTGTTACGTTCACACAGAAGCCAAATGAAACTCTATATGAGGCATGGACAAGATATGGAAAGTTGTTAAGAGGATGTCCGCAACATGGTTTAGACACCTGTCAAATAGTACAAATATTCTACCAAGGATGCGACATCACTACAAGAAAAGACATAGATATAGCAGCTGGTGGTTCGATTATGAAGAAAACCGAAACTGATGCTTACAAAATTATTGATAATACTGCTTCCCACTCGCATGAGTGGCACCAAGAAAAAGATATCATTAGATCATCTAAAGCAGCTAGAGCCGATTCTAGCCATGACTTAGATTCCATTTCCGCAAAGATAGATGCTTTCGAGAGACGAATGGAAAAGATGACTAAGGATATTCATGCTATACGAATTAGTTGTGAGCAGTGTGGAGGACCACATTTGACAAAAGATTGTCTCAGTATTGAATTAACAATGGAACAAAGAGAGAATATTTCATACATAAACCAAAGGCCTGGAAATAATTATCAGAATAATTATCAACCGCCAAGACCGATTTACAATCAAAACCAGAATTATAACCGAAATATTCCATACAATAACCAACAAGGTCCTAGCAATCAACAAGTATCCAATAATACTTACAATCAGCAAAGACCGAATTTTCAAAACAAACCACCACAACAAACCGATGATAAAAAGCCGAATTTAGAAGATATGATGACGAAGCTAGTTGAAACTCAAACGCAGTTTTTCACATCTCAAAAACAAACAAATGAACAAAATGCCCAAGCATTTAGAAATCAACAAGCTTCTATTCAAAATCTGGAACAAGAAGTAAGTAACCTAGCAAGGTTAATAGGTGAAAGAAAACCGGGAAGTTTACCTAGTGATACAAATGCTAACCCCCGGAATGAAACAGCTAAAGCTATTACCACAAGAAGTGGTACAACACTTAAACCACCTGAAATACCAGTAACTTCTGATGAAACTAATCCTACTTCACAAGAACCACAACCTGATCAAGATAAGGAAAAAGAACCGGTAGTTGAAAAGGTTAATGGAGATAACATAGTTAAGGATAAACCTTATGTTAAACCATACCAACCACCACTTCCTTACCCGAGTAAAATGAAGAAAGAAAAACTTGAAGCCGAGCAATCCAAATTCTTGGATATGTTTAAACAGATAAATGTAAATCTTCCTTTCATTGATGTAATTTCAGGAATGCCAAGGTATGCTAAATTCTTGAAAGATCTAATCACGAATAGAAAGAAAATGGAAGAACTCTCGGCTGTTACTATGAATGCAAATTGTTCAGCAGTGCTGTTGAATAAGATACCAGAAAAACTATCTGATCCAGGAAGTTTCACAATTCCATGTTTTCTGGGTAGTCTTAGTTCAATAGAAGCATTGGCAGACTTAGGTGCTAGTATAAATCTAATGCCGTATTCACTATACGCTAAACTAGACCTTGGAGAATTGAAACCAACCAGAATAAGCATACAACTAGCCGATAGATCAATAAAATATCCTAGAGGGATAATGGAGAACATGCTAGTTAAAGTTGGTACTTTAGTATTTCCAGTAGATTTTGTTGTCTTGGACATGGAAGAAGATTCTCAAGTTCCTCTCATATTAGGAAGACCATTCTTAAACACGGCTAAAGCAATGATAGACGTGTTCGGTAAGAAACTGACCCTAAGTATAGAGGATGAGAGTGTTACCTTTTCAGTTGATAGAGCCATGCAACAACCACAATCTGCAGATGATATATGTTATTATATTAAAACTATAGATGCACATGCAGAATTATTAGAAGAATTTCCAGAATTACAAGGAACAGGAGAATGTTCTTTAGGAGAAGGAAACGAACCAATTGATGAAGCTGAAATGTTAGCTACACTTATAGCTAATGGATATGAACCAACAACAGAAGAAATTCAAATGCTAAAAGAAGAAGACAGATATCGATATAAATCATCGATAGAAGAACCTCCGAAATTAGAGTTAAAGCCACTTCCAAACCATTTGGAATACGCTTATTTACATGGTGAATCTGAATTACCTGTAATAATATCGTCTTCTCTTACTGAAAATGAGAAATCACAACTCATTTCTGTGTTGAAAGCTCATAAACCAGCCATTGCATGGAAGATTCATGATATTAAAGGAATAAGTCCTTCGTATTGCACACATAAAATCCTTATGGAAGAAGGTCATAAAACGTATGTGCAACGCCAACGAAGACTAAATCCTAATATGCAAGATGTAGTTAAGAAAGAGATTATTAAACTGCTAGATGCAGGTTTGATATATCCAATTTCTGATAGTCCATGGGTAAGCCCAGTTCAATGCGTACCTAAGAAGGGTGGTATGACTGTTATCACAAATGAGAAAAATGAGCTTATTCCTACTAGGACTGTAACAGGATGGCGTGTATGTATTGATTATAGAAAATTAAATGACGCCACCAGAAAAGATCACTTTCCCTTACCTTTCATAGATCAAATGTTGGAAAGATTAGCCGGAAATAGTTACTATTGTTTTCTTGATGGATTTTCCGGATATTTTCAAATTCCAATAGCACCCGAAGATCAAGAGAAAACCACATTCACGTGCCCTTATGGTACTTTTGCTTACAAACGCATGCCATTTGGACTTTGTAACGCCCCTGCAACCTTTCAAAGGTGCATGATGGCGATTTTTCACGACATGATAGAAGAATGCATGGAAGTATTCATGGATGACTTTTCAGTCTTCGGTGATACATTTAAATCATGTCTAGTTAATCTGGAACGAATGCTAATTAGATGCGAAAAATCAAATCTAGTACTTAATTGGGAGAAATGCCATTTCATGGTTAAAGAAGGCATCGTTCTTGGACATAAAATTTCAAAAGAAGGAATTGAAGTGGATAGAGCTAAAGTAGATGTAATTGCTAAACTTCCACATCCCACCAATGTTAGAGGAGTTAGGAGTTTTCTAGGGCATGCCGGTTTTTACCGACGTTTCATAAAAGATTTTTCTAAAATTGCCACTCCTATGAATAAACTCCTAGAAAAGGATGCGCCATTCATCTTTTCAGATGAATGTATCAAATCTTTTAATATTCTTAAAGAGAAACTCACTAATGCACCGATCATGATAACACCAAATTGGAATCTACCATTTGAACTAATGTGCGATGCGAGTGATTTTGCAATGGGAGCCGTTTTAGGACAAAGGATTGAAAAACGATTTCAACCTATATATTATGCTAGTAAGACATTACAAGGAGCACAAACGAACTATACAACTACTGAAAAAGAACTCCTTGCTATTGTCTTTGCATTTGACAAATTTCGATCATATCTCGTTCTAGCAAAAACGGTGGTCTATACCGACCATTCTGCTCTTAGATACCTATTTTCAAAACAAGATGCTAAACCAAGATTAATCCGTTGGATCTTACTCTTACAAGAGTTTGATATTGAAATCCGAGATAAAAAAGGAGCAGAAAATCTCGCCGCTGATCATCTTTCTCGTCTTGAAAATCCCGAATTAGAAGTTTTGAATGAATCAGCCATACAAGACAACTTTCCTGATGAATATCTATTGAAGATAGATTATAAAGAAATCCCATGGTTTGCAGACTATGCAAACTACTTAGTTTGTGGATTCCTTGAAAAAGGATTATCGTACCAAAGACGAAAGAAATTCTTCAGTGATATAAAACACTATTTCTGGGAAGATCCACATCTGTTTAAAAGTTGTCCCGATGGAATAATACGCCGATGTGTATTTGGAGATGAAGCTAGTAAAATTTTAAACCATTGTCACACAGGACCAACAGGAGGGCATTATGGGCCTCAACTAACAGCAAGAAAAGTTTATGAAGCTGGATTCTATTGGCCTACAATTTACAAAGACGCACACCTTCTTTGCAAATCCTGTGATGCATGTCAAAGGGCCGGAAAAATAAGTCAACGTGATGAAATGCCACAAAATGTCATCCAAGTATGTGAAGTATTTGACATTTGGGGTATTGACTTTATGGGTCCATTTCCAAAATCTCATAATAATCTATATATACTCGTAGCCATTGATTATGTATCTAAATGGGCGGAAGCACAAGCTCTCCCAACTAACGATGCACGAGTTGTAGTCAACTTTTTAAAACGTCTTTTTGCAAGGTTTGGAACACCGAAAGCTTTAATAAGTGATCGGGGTACTCATTTCTGTAATAATCAACTTGAGAAAGTTCTTAAAAGATATGGAGTAACTCATAAAATCTCCACCGCATATCATCCACAAACAAGTGGACAAGTTGAAAATACAAACCGAGCTTTAAAACGTATTCTAGAGAAAACCGTAGGATCAAATCCGAAGGAATGGTCCATTAAATTGGAGGATGCACTCTGGGCTTTTAGAACAGCCTACAAAACTCCAATTGGAACCACACCTTTTAGACTTGTTTATGGAAAAGCATGTCATCTTCCAGTAGAAATTGAACACAAAGCATTTTGGGCTTTGAAGACATGTAATCTTGATTTACATGAAGCCGGACGTCTACGATTAAGTCAACTAAACGAATTAGAAGAATTAAGACATGAAGCATACGAAAATTCGTTAATCTATAAAGAAAGAACGAAGAAATGGCATGATAAAAGAATCAGAAGTTCAAAAGAATTTAAAGAAGGAGACAGAGTTCTTCTTTTCAATTCACGATTCAAGCTATTTCCTGGAAAATTGAAATCAAGATGGTCTGGACCATTTATAGTCAAAAGAGTTTTCCCATACGGAACGATAGAATTAATAAATTCAAATGGGATTGAATTTAAAGTTAATGGTCACAGAGTTAAACATTACATACATGGTCCGATGGAAGTCGACAACGAAGTTAATCACAATTTCGACACCACAGCTAACTAAGTGTGGGGAGAATCAAGTCTTTAAAGGATAATATGTATTTCTGTTAGAGTTAGATTGTCTGTTTTCGTGTAGTTCTCGAAAATGGAACACGTATGGTCTTTCCCTAGCAGACCCTAAAGAACTAGTCTTCTCCCCCCATTCTGAATTTTTATTTTTTTTAGGTTTTTACGAAATGAAGACTGCCTGTGAACTAAACCATGGTCTAATGCTACACGCTTTGATCACTAAAAGAAATAATGACATACTCCCGAGTGAATTAGTATCAGTAATCAGAGAAAGAATGGACGGAGTTAGAAAAGGATCCAGATGCGAAGATAATAAGTTACAATTTGGTAAAGGAAAATCAAAATCCGCAGCGAAAAGAAGAGCACGACACCTAGAAAAATGTCACAAATGCGGAAAATGGTCACATGGAGGTAAATGTTCAAATAATCAAACCTATTCAAATACCGAATTTGTTACTTTATGCAGAGACGGACCGTTCATATGTTTAGAAGAAAAGACAATGAATGCTCGAGGTTACGCCTATGCAGCCATGGAAGACCAATTAAACCGACTATCTTATGAATATAATAGATCATATAACTAAGAAATCTATTTCACAGGTATGTCTGTACAGTTTTTATTTTTATTTTTATTTTTAACCTTTTGATAATAAACGCTAATTTGTTCGCTAAAAAGTATTAAATTGGTATTAAATAAAATTAGGTTTGGCGACCGAAATTATTGATATCCTTCAAAAATTTATTACATCACTGCGAAATTTAACGTTTATTCTTAAGGTATAAATATCTTTAATCAATCAACCCAAAATATTTCAAAAATTCGTCATGAGTTAAATTAGGTCTTGGAACCGAAATTACTTTACCGAAAAGAGGGGCGCATATTTTTGATAATATTTGATTGATTAAAGTGGGATAAAAAGACAAAAAGATTTTTAATTTTATTATGTTTTTAATCTTAATATTTTAAATTAATAATGTAAACTTTGTAAAAACAATATTTTTAAAAAAAAACTGTAAATATTTGAAAAATTAATATAAGTTTGGTATGAATTTATAAATTTTTAAATTAAGTTTGGTGTGAATTTTTAATTTTAATTTTGAATTTTATATTTATGTTGTGTGAATTTAAAAACAAAAATTTACTTTATCTCATTAAGTTAAAAATATGATTTTAAAATTCGTCGTAAGTTGAAGACTAGGTCTTTGAACCGAAATTGCTTTACCCGAGGAAGGGACGAGAACTTTTATTATCAATATTTTTAATCTTGTTGATTTAAAGTATGCCAAAAACATTAAAAAACCCAAAAATCTTAGCTTTTAAAACAATCGCTACAAAAAGACAAATTTTAAAATTTTGTCGAGGGACGGACTAGGACATCGATCCGAAACGACCTCGTCCTAAATAACAAGGGAAACAAAATTTTAAAATTAATTTCTTAATTGTTTTATAAGTTAAAGATTAATATAAAAAAAAAAAAAAAAAAAAAAAAAAAAAAAAAATAATAACTCCGCGACTCGCGTAGTTTTAAGTACAAACCTCCGCGACTCGCGGAGGGACCAAATTACAGAAAAAAATAAAACAGCTGCACACGATCAGTCACTCCCACACACACAAAACACAGAAAAAAAACTGCGAAAAAGAGCTCGAAAAAAACCCACGAAAATCATCCCAAAAACTCAATTTTTCACCGTTAATCTTCAAATTTTTCACTACAATCATGTTGAGAAGGATGATATCTAGGAACTACTCAAGAAAACAGGTACAATTACACCCCAAATCACCTTTAAATCCGAATTTTAGTGTGTTCTTGAGCATATTTTAATAATTTGAATTTTGTTAATTTTTAGTGTAATTAGTGTTAAATTGTTAGTATATTATGCATGTATAACCTAGATTGATGCTTGTTAACATGATTTGAAGCCAAAAACTTCAAAATCTTTAGAATCTAGGGTTTGTGTTCTTGAGCAAATTTGGGGCTTTTTGATATAAACAGGTTATGGCCGATTTTTGTCATGAATTATTGCTAAATTGAGTAGTGTAACATGTCTAGGTAGTTAAAAGATCCAAACTTTAAGCCTAAACATGATTTTGAGAATTAAAGTGGACTTTTTCAAGTCCAAAATTCATGAACTTGATATTTGAAAGATAATGCCATTTGAGACTTGTTCATTTGCTAGTAATGATTATTTTGACATGTTATTTGAGTTGAATGCTTATGAACTTGGCGAAAATTTTCGTATATGCTTATTTGAAAAAGTGTAGAATTGATAAAAATGTGAAAATAAGCTTAAGTTCGATATAAATTGATAATGTCATTGTAATTATTTTAATTGATGATTTTGCTGACACTAATGCATATTTGGATGCACAAAATTTGTGTTTGATGTGTTTTGCAGAATGAAAGGGGTGAATCTTCATCCCAAGCCCGTCATGCTCCTGCTGAGAACTTGGAACAACAGGAGGTAGATAACTACTACAAGCAGGATGTACCTCATCCAGTCATGACCTTTTCAGATATGCACTTGGAACAGTTGCACCCGAACCTGAGATTTGACAGACTTTGGATAGATTATCCAAAATATCAACGGGGTTTGCATACTCTTCACTCAAAGGTTGTTGAGGTACCAAGGGTCATAGAATGGGGACCCTTGGAAGCTGTAGAATTGGCCGGGCCAATTAGGGAATTACTGGTACAGAGGTATGGTAATTCTTCTTTTAATGACTGGATATGTTTATTCACCATACGCAGACCTGTATATAAAGTATGGTGTGAAGAGTTGTTATGTAGTATAGAGTTGAATGATCGGGTAGCCAGTTTAACCGATCGTTCTTTTATTAGATTTTTGTTAGGCGGTTCGATGCGCCACATGTCTTTACTGGACATGGCTCAGGCTTTACGTATATATACGCCTGAGGAGTTAGCGTCTGCCGATTGTAGAGGATTGATACTAAACGGTAGGAAAATAGATGAAAATTTTGATACACACGGTGTGTGGAGTCAAATGACAAGCCATCACCGTTTTAAAGGGGGAAACTACTCTTATTTGGATATAGATAGAGCCGAATTAAGAGTAATACATAGGTTTTTAGCTAACTCGATTACACAAAGGGGTAAAAACAAAGAAAAGGTAAATGAACAAGATTTGTTTTACCATATGTGTATTCGAGACCCACACAGCGCTGTAAGTATACCATATTGTGTGGGTTATTATTTATCAGCTATGGTTCGAGGGATGCGTCCACATAGCATAATAGGAGGTGGTATTTTTATTACTTTGATTGGTGAATATCTCGGTGTGGATATAAGTCGGGGGGGATTATTAGTAGAAGAGCCGGAACCCCGCGACACTATAGGTTTAAATGTATACCATGGTGCGAAAGTGTTGAAGCGGCGAAATAACGCCGCAGTACGATACAATGGTAGACATCCACAGGTAGAGAGAAACCAAGAACAAGGTAATGTAGGAGGGGGGAACCAGATGCAAGAAATGCAAAGGTTTATAGCTTCTCAGGAATACGAAAATGCTAGACAGAGAGCATTTGAAGATTGGCAAGTTCATCAGAACCAGATCATAGCGCATTGCCAACACATAGGTAGAAACTATATTCCTACACCGAAACCCGTCTTCCCTCCTTGGTCGATAGAGATGCAGCCACCATATCCTACGTATGACCCTGCCGAAGCATTCTATAGCACTTATGGTTATGCGTGGAACCCCTATTGGTACCAATATCATCCTTAGTTTACTTATTATTTTTTTTATTATTTTGTAATTTGTAATTATTGATATATTTAATATTTTTGTTAATATTGTAATCATTTTTATAATTATCTAACTTTTATTCTTAGATTTTAATAATTTTTGAATGTGGGGTAATAAACCAAACTTCAAAAATATGTATATATGTTTGCAGTTT